>NC_061511.1:28015010-28073887 GCF_022539505.1 Lolium rigidum
AAAAAGGAAAGAGTTCACAAGGAGTATCATGCTTTTCACTATTACCAGTCAAAGTATGGATAAATGCGCAGCCACTTGTTTACTCTTTCTTGTTTGGGCAAACTGGAAGAAAAAAAGTAACAGCACCAAGCTGAGCCGTCGTTTGTGTGGAATGAGGTTTGAGCATGCTTTGCTGACAGAAACGAGCGCAAACCACGTTTGTGTCGATACTTCTTTTTCAAACAAAAGACATGTAAAAGAGGAGCTCGAAGCTGAGTTTACCTTACAGTTACAGTTAACTATTTGCACAACATGCCCTGTTGTACTGAACAAATTATGAATGAATGAGAAGGGTGCTGCCCATTGTCTAAAAAAAGGAAAAAATTCCCTGTTGGGAATAGTATTGGTCCTTAGACAATTTTTTTCAAGCATCAATCTCTTCAAACAAACAAGCAGAGGACAATACACTGTACATTTATCCTTGACAAATCATTCACATGCTTCTCCTGGAAGAACACCATCCACATCCACATCCACATCCACAAAAGAGTGGTCGAATGATCTGCAATTGACGCGAAATGTTGTTATCCCGTACAGGAGAGGTCACGTGCATGTTTATGCCGTTGATTTTCCGCTTTAAGATTTGTGCCACAGTGTTTTACCAAGTTTCTTTGAGATTTATTGTGTTTCAATTTTTTCACACACAATGAAATGCAATGATACTTAATGAAATTGTGCACGGGAGGTCTCGTGCACGGGGCAATCGCCGGGTTCTGCAACTGACAAGCGAAATGGTTACTGAAATCAGAGCAACCACTTCTAAATACAAATTGAGCATCCCGAGAAGCTTTATTTTCCACTCCTAGCAGCCCGTGTTCCTCAGCCACCCATTCAATGTTGATATTCTCATTGACTCCGAATGTGGTTTCTTGTACCACTTTGGCATTCAAAATGAAGAACTTGGCAAAAGAAAATTCTTCCTCACCACCTTGGTAATAATTCTTCAACACCAGCACTTTGAGATGTGTCTCAAGCCATTTTACTGGATCTAGGAGATCATACTAGATTAGATGATAATAAAATATTAATTTTGACAATTACATCAAACAAAGATGACATAGAGCTTCTCTAAACAGGGGAAGCACCTGAGGACATTGAGAATGGCTCAATCAGGATGGGATCATTCCCTGAAGAAAGCAGTGTGCATAAAAATGCATTTAGGGATGGCAAATAAACTGTTAATAAGCCCCCTATTGTTACCTTAAAGACTAGGTTTGCAATCTGAATTTTGGAGAAGCGCGGTGACAAGGGGGCTAGTATATATAATTTAGGTGCCCTAATTACCCGTATAGCCTCATCACCATAGAAGCATGGAAAATCAGCCTCTCAAGGAGTGGGGTGTTCACAATGACCAATTCTTCTCTTTCCCCAAGAAGAACAAGCATTGAAGCTTATGGCTCTTAGAGTTGGCCAGCTAATGTGGAGGCAACCCATCTCAAATATTTGCTCGTGATATAGGGTCTCCAAGACATAGCTGGTAGAGATGAAAGACTTTGTCCGAGATGGAAATGCACGCCAGGGTGAGTTGTTTGAGAAGGGGGAAATTTACGAAAGGTGTGATCTCATTTGGAAAGTCGCAAAACCCGATTCTGGCCATGATGAAGGTTTGCCAAACGGAACATGGATGATGGCAGCGGGTAGCGTTTCTCGACCACATGTATTCGTTTCAAGAGATCGAAGCTGATTTCGAGCTCCCGAAGGTTGTCGAGGCCTTGGGAATGAAACCAAGCCTCGATCTGGGAAGCTTCCTTCGTGAACCTCTTCTTGGCCTTGTGGAGGCGGATGAAGGGGAAGGAAAAGCGGCGAGCGGGGTCAGGTGGTCAGAGAGTATCTTGAATGTCGTTGGATGTACCCCTTCTCCACGCCCCTCCGCGTACCGGGAAAATCCTAGGACTAGTCCGAGCAGCAGCGTCATTGTCGTCACATCCCTTCCTGAAGGTGTTGCTTGTATGTGGTGCTCCGAAGATCGCGGTTCAAATTCTTAGGAGGGCACAACGGTGGTGGGTCATCATCCGTTGATTCAATGTTATTGCCATTCCTTTCTTCTTCTTTCTTTTCCTTTTTTTTTAATTTGTTTGTGCTGAGGCTCCAACAATTATAATGTGGTCGTTATTTTATGGCTACGTGATGACCCACTACTGTTGGAGCCTCAGCACAAGCAAACCAACACAAAAAGAGAAAGAGAAAATACAAGTGTAGGGTAACCTTGCATACAAAAATTATCTTCATATGCTAACTTTAAAGCAAACATAATGAAATGGAGGATGGATACGTGCACGGGAGGTCTCGTCCATGGAAGAAACACCATTCTGGCTGCTGAACCGGCCAATTGAATGTGAAGTAAGCATCCGATTTGGAAAATTTATTCGCCCATGGAAACCAGCAGATGGAAATTTATGTGCACGAATGGAACCTCCCCTATTTGCCTCCCTTGCGAAAGCCGTGTTTATGTTGAGGAGTCCTCGGTGTCCCCCCTTAGCTTCGTGGTTTTTAAAAGTTGAAGCTGCTTCAGCTTTTCTTTTTTTGATCTGTGAAGCTGCTCCAGATTTTGGTACAAATACGTGAAGTTGATTTCGCAGAACATGAAAACACGAAGTGCCTGTTTACGTCTCAATGTGACCAAAACGTTACGCACGTCTTATCTTTCTCCCCTTCCTCTTCCGGGCATATTTCCCAACGCCCAGATTATTATTTGCCAATGCTCCCAAGCGTAATGGATAACACTCCCTTTTGTTTTCCCACGCCGTCTCACCCAGGACGAAGTTGGTTGAGGCGGCCACAACAAGCTTCTAGCGGTAGTGAGCTACAACTCGATTTGCCCGACAGCAAGAACGAATCAGACAAGTTTGACTCCGGTGAAAGATATGTTGATTCGCTCATCGGCGGCCTCGATTCGATGGCGGTAGGCGTGAATCGCGTTGCGGTGAAGTCAAATCGGGTAAGAGTTTAAGAGTTGGGAAATATACCCGAAAGAGGAGGGGAGAAACACAAGACGTGCCTAACGGTTTGATCACTTATCGGTGGCAATGGGACGTAAATAAACAGGCGCTCCGTGATTTCTTTTTCCGCGTTAGCAACTCTATGTATTTGTACCAAAAAGTGAAACAGCTCCATAGTTTTTTTTTTTAAAGCAGCTCCAACTTTTCAAAACCATGGAGCTAAGGTTTTAAACCATAGAGGGCAGAAATCTCCAAGGAAGAAGAGAAGATGCAACTGCCTAACCCATTGCAATCGATCGGTTGCGAGCTTTCAATGCAGATAACCAAATACAGAAATACTGCAGTACTGCATCCGTTGCGATCGATATGGCCAAATCTGGTTCCCTGAGCAAACTGTATCCTGGACGGACGACGGCGCGGATCTGAAGAGGCTGAACCGCCGGCGGGCCGGCCGCTTCCGTTCCCGTGCGCGGCTGTGCAGATCGTTTTCGTCAGCAGCGTGCCCTCGCTTTTTGCACCGTCGAGGCCCCTCGGAGGAGTACTGGGCTGCCTCCTGCATACCAGCATTAGACCATGTCTAACAGATCCCTTAAAAGAGCCAAATCCGTATAATAACCACCGATATACGGGGTAGGGTTCTACCCGATCGTCTAGTAGACCCCGTAAAATAGCCCCCCGCGTCGATTTTTTACAGTTTCGGCTAAGGGGTGGCTTTTGGCCCCTTACTTGTACGGGGCGGGAGGTTGAATACAGGCCAACCCCTCACTAATGGTGGGCTGAAATTTCAGCACATAACAACTGCTTCTGCGCATAATCTCGCCGGAATCTGGCCAAATTCCGGCGAGCTACGGCCGAGGGTGGCGGCACGGGGCTAGGGACGGCGGCGCGCGAGACTGGGGCGATGGTAGGGCGGCAGGGCGGCGCGTGGGCCGGAGCGGGCGGCCAGGCGTGGCCATGGAGGGCGTCCGGAGCGGGAGCGGGCGCGGCCGACGTGGCTCCTGCCGGAGCGGGCGCGGCCAAGGCCGGCAGCGGACGGAGCGGGAGCAGGCGGCGACCGGAGCGGGCGCGGCTTGTCGTGGCTCGCGCGCGGCCGTGGCAGGCGGGGGCGAGCGGGCGGCCGTGGGCCGACGGCGACAGCCGGCGGCAGGCGCGGCGGCGGGGGCCAGCCGGGACGGGTCGTGGCAGGGGCTGGGGCTAGAGGAGGAAGAAGGAGAGGATGAAGAAGAGGAAAAAAAATTAATTTGGCATATTTGGGAATATTCCCTTTTACAGTTTAGGCGCACGGGGTCTACTAGCTCGGACGAGTTTTCGACCGGCGAAAAGTGAATACAGGCCCTCTACTCGCGTTTTAAGGGGCGAAAAAATACGGGACCTGTTAGACATGCTCTTAGAACATCTCTAGCAGAGCCCGTAAATCACACCGGAAATGTATTTTTACGGCCTTTACGGATTTGGATCGAAAGTGGCGCAGAACAGAGACTGAACTCGTTATCTGGTCCGGAAATTTTTCTCAGGGCCCCGAAAAATTTCACACTCGATCCCTATTAATACCGATCAAAGGGCGGTTACATGCCCAAAACTGAACATACTTCTCCAGCGCTGCCGTCCGTACAATCGCCTCCAACCACCGATTTCTGGCTGCTTTACTACAATTGTGCGACCACGACCAAGCTCGTGGCTACATGCAAGGCATGCGGCGGACAGACACAACAGGCTATGGCACGGCGTGGTGGCAGCCAGGCTGCGCAGCACGGTGGCATGCGCGCGGCCAAGAGCAGCACCTAGCAAGAGCTGCAGCTAGCAGCAGCAATCAATCTAAAGCTAGCATCAATCTCAGCTGTGGAGCACTAGGCGGAGCGGCAGCAGCAATCACAGCCGTGTCCGGCCTCGTTCGGCCGAGTCGGCCGGACCTACGCCTCATCGACTCCCCCAATCTCGTGGCTGCAGCCGGGGGCGCGGCCGCCAGTCTGCGCGGGGAGATTTAGACAGCGGCACTGACAGCTCTTGCAAAGAAGATGATGATTTTTCAAATATTCTATTTTTCAGTTTTAGTTTATAGGGTATGTTCTGCGCTAGCCGTTTTGCGATCCGTAAACACGTTTTCGGTTTTCGAAAGACTGAACTCGAGTTTTTCGGTTTGCACTTTTACAGGCTCTGTTAGAGATGCTCTTATGTTCTCTCAAATGGGAGGAAGCCCCGCGTCGCCCCCAGCAAGGGCGACACGGGAGGAGCCCTAGGGGCCAGCACCTCGTTGCCCCCATTTCCGTCCTCTTCCTCCTCCCGTGTGCGCGCATGGGCAAAGACTAGGGCTGTTGGCAGCGGCGGGCCTCCTCTCCCGTGTCAAGGGCATGGAGGTATCGATGGATTGGCGGCGTCACATCTCTAGCCGAGGGCGGGACTGGTCCTTGAGCGCCACCGTGGGATTCAGTGCGGGATCCGGGGCAATGGCCCCAGGAGGTTGATCTGCGTGCAGCGTGCCTAGTTGTGGCTACCTCCATGGTGGAGATCGACGGCGGTGACCCCGATTGCTTCCCATGTGGATCCCTTGGTGGCATGGCCGAGAGTAGTTGTGGCTGGTGGGTCGGGGCACTCCTCTCCGTCATGGCGGTTAGGGTTTTCTCCGGTGATGGGAGTTGGCGGCGGCCTCATCGACAAGTCAATGGTTAGTGGTGGCTTCATCCTCTACCGGAGGGGGTCGGCCAGCTGTCCTGATGGGAGTGGGGTGGTGCATCTGCTGGTGAAAACCATGCTCCAACTCCGGGGTGGGCGATGGCGGTATGTATCCACCGTTTCCTTGTTGAAGGCGTCGTCACCACGGTTTGCTTCCACATCATCCAAGTTACTTCCGGAGGAAACACTAGATTCGGGTATCCTAAATCGGACAATGGCGACACAGCTGGTGTAAGCTTAACCTCATGAGGGAATTGTTTTGGGGAGCAGCTGCCGGGCTATGCGGAGCTCTACCTTGAAGATGGGCTAGTGGTTGATTGGAGGTGACGAAGGGTCTGCCACTGGTCGTGTGCTCTTGTTTCGCCATAGGGCGACTCAGCGATGCCCCGGTGCTCGTTAGCTGACGGTGCATTTATTTCCGTTTCTAGAGCATAGACCGTGACCACATATTTCTTCACCTATTGTTGGATTTGTAAGTATAGTGTTGTTTTACGTTGTATGCCTCAGCGGATCTTTGTTTTAGTAAAATCCAAATAAAGGCAGTATGCATCGCTTTGATGCAGAGACTTGGGCTCCGTTCCCCTTCGGGATTTTTTTCCTCTCAAACTTCCACTATCAATACAGACAAGACTATATTAGTATGGCACTATGCAAATTGCTATGTTGTTCATAATTCGCATATCTGGAAATTAGGAATTTCCATATTATTCACCATAACCCTTAGTGGGTAAGATGAAAAAGGAAAAAAGTTCACATGTATGCATGATGCTTCCCATTTGCTCTCAAAGTATGGAACAGATATGCAGCCACTTGATTATTTTTTCTTGTTCGAACCTTAAGGAAACCAAATAATAGTACCGACTGAACTAGCTAGTATCGTTTGTGTGGGGTTAAGGTTTGGACCATAGTAGTAGCATGATATGCTCACTAAAACTGGAGCAACTTCTGATTACCGAGCACACATTGTTGATAGCGAGAACAAACTATGTTTGTGTCCATAGGCTACATACTTGTTTTTTCAGATAAGAGGAGTTCAAAGCTGAGTTTACCGAGCACACATTGTTGATAGAAACGAGAACAAACTACTGAGCATGCATTGTTGATAGAGCCGAGAACAATCTATGTAAAAGAAGAGTTCAAAGCTGATTTTACCTCACTCATTACAGTGCACAACATACTCCGTTGGGAATTAAAAAAAAAATACATTGGACTAGAAATAGAGCAGCCATACCAACTTAAGTATTGGTCCTTAGATAACACAATATTCCAGCATCAACCCTTCAAACAAAAAAGGAGAGGAAAATCAATCTACAAGTATCCATGTCTGCAAAAGAACCTGCCAACGGGATTGACCATTGAAAAATCATCCACATGCTTCTCCTGAAATAACAACATCCCCATCCACGAAAGAATGGTGGAAGGGATCTGCAACCGACAAGTCATGTGCATACAAATAGTCACTGAAATAAGAACAACCACTTTTGAATATGAATTGAGCGTCCCGGGAAGCTTTATTTTTCACACCTAGAAGCATGTGTTGATCAGCCACCCATTTCTTGTTGATATTCTCATTGACTCCAAATAAGATTTCTTTTACCACTTTGGCATTCAAAACGAAGAACCTGACAAAATCAACTTCTTCCTCATCACCCTGGTAATTTTTCAACACCAATACTTTGAGATGGGTCTCAAGGCATTTGATTGGATCTAGTGGATCATACCGACGCACCTTTTTCATGCCCACCTTTAAGTATTGGTTCCACTGCAAAGGGAAAGAAGAGACGCATGTTAATGTAACTTCCAACCAAACTAAATTAGATAATAATCAAATGTTTATTTTGAAAATTATGTAATACAGAGATGAGTACTCACAATGACACATAGATTTTCCAAGAAGGGGAAGCACCTCAGGACATCGAGAACGGCATTCATATCATGGACAGAATACTTGAGGGCTAAAACTTTCACATTGCATATTGAATTGCTCAAGCTCGATGGGATCATTCCCTGGTAAAAACAATGGACATAAGAAAATACATCTAGGGGTTGCAAATGAACATTTAATAAGGCACCTGCCGCTACCTGAAAGATCATGTTTGCAATCTGGATTTTGGACATGCACGATGAAAAAGGACCCAATATCTCCAACTTAGGCGCCCTAATTACCCGGATAGTACCATCACCATCCAAGCATGGAAAAAGAAGCCTTTCAAGGAGAGGGGTGTCTACAATGACCAATTCTTCTGTCACCACAGAACAACAAGCAATGAAGCTTATGGCTCTTAGAGTTGGCGAGCTGATATGGAGGCAACCCATCTGCAAAATTTCCTGGAGATACAGGGTCTCCAATACATAGCAGGCAGAGAGCACCACATGCAAGACTTTGTCTGAGATGGAAACGAATGTCAAGGTGAGATTCTTGAGAAGGGGAAAATTTACCGAAGGTGTGATCTCATTTGGAAAGTCGCAGTACTCAATTGTGGCCACGAGGAGAGTTGATGCTAAACGAAACATTGATGATGGAAGTGGGTAGCCTTTCTTGGACTCATCTATTTGTTCGAATACTTCGAAGCTGATTTCAAGCTCCTGAAGGTTGTCGAGGGCCCGAGAATCAAACCAGGCCTCGATCTTGGTAGCGTCCATAGAGATCTTGTATTTTTCATAGAGGAGGCCGGTAAAGGGGAAGGAAAAGCGGCGAGCGGGGCCAGGGTGGTCGGAAAGTATCCTAGAGATGATGGAGACGCGCTGGAATTCATCAACGCTGAGGTGTTTTGCGTCGAGGTTGAGAGGTGCAGAGCGCCAGAGAGGACGCCACCTGTGGGCGAGGACCTGCGTGCGGGCTCCATCCTTGGTGGAGAGGAGGGATATGATTGTGCCGAGGATGGCATCGGGAAGGGTGCTGATGAGATCCACCTCACCGTTGTTATCACGTGCCCGTGTCCGCGGGCCAACTCTGCTTGATCCACCGGACTTGCGCCTCTTGGCCAAGGCTGTCACCGCCATCGGCGTCTTCTTCTTCTTCTTCATCTCCGGCGACCAGCGGCTAGAGAGATCCAGATTTGAGCCTAGGGCTAGGGATTCGGTGGGTTTGGCGTTGCGCTGACTTGGCGATTCAATTGTTGGGGAATGAGTTGGGAACCGGGGGGATTCTTTATTTGACGGTACTAAAATATTGATTTCCTATTTAGCCCTTGAAATCTTATTTCATGTGTAAATTTATTTCCCTATATGACACTAGTACATTCTGAGCACTATATGACACTTTAGTTCAACACTATCAGTGTTAATTAGGGAATAAAAATATATTATTTCCCCTAGTGCATTTTGTGGCCAACTTTTGTTAAAAAATCTCGTGGCCGCGGGTGTTGCTGTCGTCGGTGTCTTCTTATTCTTCATCATCTCCGGCAACCAACGGCTAGAGAGGTCCGGATTTGAGCCTAGGGCTAGGGATTCGGTGCGTTTGACGTTGCACTGACTTGCCGATTCAATTGTTGAGGAATGGGTTGGGAATGGGGGGGGGGGGGGGGGTTGGGGATTCCTTATTTGAGGCTAGCTACTAAATTATTGATTTCCTATTTAGCCCTTGAAATCTTATTTTCCGTGTAGATTTATTTCCCTATATGACACTCTAGTACATTCTGAGCACTGTATGACAGTTACATTCTCAGCACTATCAGTGTTAACTAGGGAATAAAATGATATTATTGCCCCTAGTACATTTTGTGACCAACTTTTATTTTAAAAAAATCTGGTCAAGGTTAAATGATCAAATGAGACCCTAGATATTTTGCCACCAAGCCAATTTTTTAATACAAAAATTATTTAATCAATCATAAAAATTAAAATATGCAGAACCTTCCCTATCATATCATATCCTGTGCATAGTGCTAATGGCCAGCATAAAAGAAGAACCCCCAAAATACATGGCGGTCTCCCCATACTAGCCAAGAATAAAAGGATAAGAGAAAATTCCTTATTTGAGGGCGTCTCTGAAGATCGAGATGTCGCCTAAAGGGGGGGGGGGGGTTAATAGGCAATTAAACTATCGTTTAAATTACAAGCACAAACCCTAGATATGCTAAGCTCAACTAAGTGTAACAAGAACAACTAGAGCTAAGCAAGATAGACACAAGATATATGTAGCACAAGTGATATCAAGATATATGTACTTCAAGCACGATGGCTATCACAAGGAAAGAGAGTTCGGGTATAGAAATAACCGAGGCACGCGGAGACGAGGATGTATTCCCGTGTTCCCTTCTTTTGCAAGAAGGTACGTCACGTTTGGAGGAGTGGAGGTCCCACGAAGGATTCCCCAACGCCACGAAGGCTCACCCTATTCTCCGAGCCACACCCACGACGGATAATGGCCCTTTCCTTATGGTTAGCTTTTCCTCCACTCCGGAGATGGCAAGCTCCACAACCACTTCACAAGCTCCACGAAGGAGAAGCCCGGGGCCCTTCACAATCTTCCACGAAGAGGTCACCGGGACACCAACCAAGCCAACTAGGAGGTCTCCCTCTAAGAGTAACAAGCTCACGGTCTCTCACTCGAACTAATCGTGGTGGAGAGCTCAACACTATGCAATGATGCAAAGCAAGAACACTAGAGGTGTTCAAATCCTTCACACTCAAATCCTACCCAAGCAACAAGTGCTAGGATGAGATTAGAGAGGAAGAAGAATGGAGGAAATCAACAAATGACTCCAAGATCTAGATCCCAAGAGTTCCTCTCACTTAGAGGAGAAATGGATTGGTGGAGGTTGTAGATCTAGATCTCCTCTCTTAGATCCCTCAAGAATGAGCAAGAATCATGGGAGGGAAGGGAGAGGAAGAAAGCTCAAGAGGTTCAACAATGGTGGTCAAAAACATGCTCAAGAACCCTAGAAAACTGTTGGGGAAGACGCCCCTTTTATAGCCAAACGAAATATGACCGTTTGGGGCAGATCTGGGAGTTTTTCGTGCAGCCTGGCGTGAGAGCAGGTCGACCGGGCCAGGGACCGGGCCGCCTGGCGGGAGAGCCGGTCAGACCGGGCCAGGGACCGGGCGCCCCTGAAAGCCCCCTGGAAACCGTCCGGTTGGCACCGGTGTGGGAGCCGGTCTGTGCCGGACGAGCCGGTGAGACAGCCGGCGCCACCGGGCCAAACATGAAAACATGGTTTACAAAAACCATGATAACTTTTGCGTCCGGACTCCGATTTCGATGATCTTGGGCTTGTTGGAATAAGAAAAACAAGACCTACAACTTTATGCATAGAAACATCATTGTCCACCCACGGAGTAAAAACCATAAGATGAATGTTTGACCTATCTATAAAAGAAACACCGGTAAAACCTCCAAGCTTGAAAACGCAATAGAAGATGCATATGGATTCCGTTTTCGATGAACTTGGGCTTGTTGTAAAGCTAGCAACAAGTTCAAGAACCTCACACAGAGAAACACCAAGAAGCAATAAGATTTATGTAATGAAAAGCATGCAAAGGTTTGAGCTCCCTAAGACGATGTGATCAAGTTACCCAACCGAAAGCCCCTCTTGATAGTGCGGCTATCTATCCTATAATCCGGTCCTCACAACCACCTTGACACCGGTAAAAGGAAAACCTAGCAAGGCCATACCTTTGCCTTGCGCATACCGCTTGATCTTGATGATAGCTCTTCAAGCTCCACTCAAGCCGGAATGGCTTACTTGATCATCGTTACTTCGTGAAGACTCACAAATGCTCCCCCATACACTATGATTGGAAAGCTTCATTGATGTACATCTTCACATGTCCATTATCATTAAATGGACGGCAAGCTTCAAGCATATGATCCTCTCGAGATGCTCAACTTGAACTTGCCCAACTCAACCTTGATGACGATCACCACTTGACGTCATCCTCTCATGGGCTATATGAGATCTCACTTTTGATGTATGCCCATGGAAAGGTACCTAACCCATACAGACAACACAAGGACACATATATGATGGGTTATTTCATAAAGCATAATTGACAAGGCTTACCATACCACATGACTTCATGTGGCACATTCTTCATGCTTCATGTGTTGACCAAACTTGAATCTATTCTTCACTCTTTGTATTGGTCAACCTTGTATCTTCTCATGCTCTATCATACTATCTTGATGTGTATATAGAATACTTCATTTGCTTGCATGCTCTAAATCTTAGTCAACCATAGCTCAACTTATGAGACTATCATGACACCGACTTAGAGCCATAACTTGAATTCTTCACTTGGAATCAAGCACTCAAGATCTTGATCATTCATTGCTTATCACATAAGCTAGAGCATGGCTAATATTGAGTTCCACATAAGAACTCCATCTTCATTTCTTCTTCTTGATCATATCACATATATATCTTCAAATCGATGATCTTGATGCCAATACACAAGGTATATCTTTATCTTCATGGCATCCATACTTGAATCCAACACATGGACTACAAGTAGTACCTATGAAATATTCCTTCATATAAACTCAATGAAAACATTAGTCCATAGGTGTTGTCATTAATTACCAAAACCACACATAGGGGCAATAAATCCTTACAATCTCCCCCATTTTGGTAATTGATGACAACCACACTAAGAGGCTTTATATAATGAATATTTAGAAACAAGTATGCAACTTATCCGAGAATAAGTTGTATACAAGAGGTTGTATTTGATATGGTCAAGTAACACGAAGCTACTAGCCCATATCAAAACTAGCTCTACTCACACAATTACAACTAATGCAAAGGATGTGAGTAGAACCAACATATATAGAGAAAACTCCCGCACAATGTATGCACGTGTGATGAACATGAATTCATTGCATACATTGTCAAGATTAACCTTCGGGACAGTTTCCACTATATATATACAACCATGCAAGACATATAAATATGGAATGCATGAGAGGCAAAACACTTAAGCACAAACCAAACTTAAGTATAAAACCATTCCCTTAAACCCTCTAAACTTCTCCCCCATTGGCAACAAGTGCCAAAATGGGTGAAAACTTTAGAAGGCCAATATAATGTGAGTTCCTCCCCAAGGTGTGCACTTCTCGTAATTTCAGTGAAGTCAAATGCACATATCCAATGACGAATACTTGAAGGAAGTCAAACTATATTGAGGATCAAGGATTGCATAAAGATAACATGGTGAAGAAAGCTTCAACAAATAAAGCAAGCAATCAAAGATCCAATTGGACAAGCAAAGATATCATGATAAGAGAGATATAGTGCTCTAAATAAAATAAGGAAGCTCCCCAAGGTTCGTGCATAATTTATAATGTTTGCATTTGAATACAATATGCACAAACATGGAATCCTCACTCCCTCTATATCATTTAGAACACGACCAAGATAAACAGAATATGCTTATCAAGAACAACTTGAGTCCAACAATTACGAGATATGAGTGCATGAGGAAAAACAAATAAACCAAGCACTCATAAATCTTCTTTACCAACACCACTAAAAATCAAAAGGATAAAAAAAGGTCGGCAAAGAACAAGGATATCAAGGTGATGGATTAACGCTCTCATGTATATAAGTTTCTAAAGTGGACACAGTGATCCATAAAGAAACATGCACACACAAGAGGTTAATAAAATAAATAAGACAAGATATTCAAGATGAAGTCATAAACTATACCAAAGGATGTTTGCTTAAAAAGCATATATAGCCTATGGCTCCAATTTTCACTTATGGTATATGAGCTTCAAACAAGAAATTCTCAAAAACATCACAACTAACAATAAGGGAAGTAAAGCTAGTTGGAATGTTTTGAGAAAGGCAACAAGTATCACAAATAGGGATTTATTAATTTCATCAATATTGCACATAAGAGCTCTTTGAGGTATTGATATGCAATAACTTTCTAGAGGGCATATTTGGGATAGGTGAATCATAAACATGATTTATATATATATCCCCATCATATGCATCTTCTCAAATTACTCAAATGTACAATAAGAAGTTTTCTTTAAAAAGGAATTTTCAAGAATCGCAATATTTTCGAAATAAAGAATTTTATGCCAAGATGCAACCTACAAGAGGATGGATGCTATATGAGTATGCATGAATAAGATACTTGTTACCGAGATAGCAATGGCATGATGTAGTAGATAAGAGTTCATCGATCATCCTAGCTTGATTCCAATTCTCGTATGGTGACAACACCTTCCTTATAGATGAGACAAGCCTCCATTGCATCTCCAATGTACCTAAAACAACTTTCAAGTACATCTTGGTCCCCAAACTTATTGGGTCCAAAATGGTTAGACTAACCACAATACATAGGATACACTCCATATCAATATGTGCATATTTATAAATGAAGTTGGAATTTCATGCACATCTTAGCCATTTAGGATTTGATGGAGTATACCCTATATAATGGATCAAAGAAAGCAAGCATGCTACACATATAAACAAATTACATATAAGCATGCACAAAGACTTCAAAGATCCAAGAAAGATATACTTTGGACAAAATACCAAATGAATTGAAGAGGGCATAAAGGTGTGACCAAAAAAATTTGTTGTCCAAACTATATCAAACACGCAAATCATAAAAGATTTGTTCAACAAAGTTCAACAAATGAACTAAGAAGAAACCATTGAGCATAAAGGATAAAATAGAGAAAACATGCTCAAAGATTTATCTCATTCAACAAATAAAGCATAGAAGAAGGAATGAGATAGCAAAACTCCCAAAAAAGCAAGGTTCGAACAAATAAACCAAACCCTCTACACTTTTCACAATGGCACAATGTACCGTAAAGAAAAGGTTTATCTTCCAAAACAAACACTTGATATGAATCAAGAGGATTTATCAAAAGATTTTTCAAAGGGACAAGGAAGACACACGGGAGGAACAAGGATTTGTTGGAAATAAAATAAGGCAATAAAAAATAATCCAAGGTGAAGATGATCCATAAATTAAACCACATACAAGGTTATCAATTGTCAAAGACAATGAATATATTGGAATTAATTTCCGGTGGAGTATTGACAATGGTGTTGCGGTCAGAAACCCACCGGCGAGCAACGACGGGCAACACAGTAGAGCCGGGAGGCTCCCAGGACTGCGGCTGGCCCTGGTCCCTCGAGCGACGGCCCGCAAAGCCTCGGCACGCACGTCCGATGCTGGTGCAAGGGCGTGCCACCTGACCTATACCTGGCCAGGAAGGTGATGGATTTGCTTCGCTTAGTTTCCTGCATGGCATACACGTAAACATTAAATACGAGCCTCGATCGGCTCTCGAGGTTGTCCCGTGAATCGGCTCAAGGAGCCGATCCACCCATGATTCGTATGAGGTATACGATCACATGGTGGTCCCGCTTGATCAATATAAAGCTAAAACGACCTACGACGATTTAGGGTTTTCACCACATAATCGGAACATCCTACGCGTGATTGAGCCTGGCAGCCACACACGGTGATAATAAACCAACCCTAGACAAGGCCTAAAAACCAACATGAAGTTGATCCCCGGAACATCTTATCTAGGGCTAGCAAACTACACCCTACGTGCTACTCGGATCCTTCAACCCGTTTGCAAGGCCTAACTATGCAGATATTAAACTAATCCTTGAAGAACAAGGAGCAATCATAACGGATCGGATCTCGCTAAATAATGATCAAGCGGGTGCCGCCCTTACACCTAAGATAGGTGTAAGGGCGGCTAGACGTCTAAGGGTTGCATGGACGAAAGCATGTGACACGATGAAACAATGCTAACCCTAACACATCTATGATAACTACGTTGCTCGCCATCAACAAGGCTTCAAAGCACGAGCAACGCATGAACAACGAATAAACGTGTATCGCCTAGATCGCAAGATGCGATCTAGGCAGCATGATGCTTACCCGGAAGAAACCCTCGAAACAAGGGAGTTGGCGATGCGCCTAGATTGGTTTGTGATGAACGTGATTGTTGTTTTTCTCAATAACCCTAGATACATATTTATAGTCCGTGGACTTTCTAACGTGGGAATAATCCCAACCGTGCACGAGCCAAATTCTATCTAACCGACACGTATCCTACTATATTTACGGATACACGGGCAAACTAGCCCAAACTTTGTATACAAGGCCGATTCATGTATATCTTCCGCGTATATTCTTCAAGCCCATCTTAATCGCGGCCCACCTCTCGATCCGGTCAAATTCCGGTGATAACACATGCCCCCTGGTTTTGGAAATGATAATTCCAAAATCACTCGCTTTTTCTTCGTCGGGTCATGTCGTTACGGAGCAGTAACCGTCGCAAGTATCCTTCATCATGATGCCTTGCCTTATCAACTTCTCTCGCAAGATTTGATAGCTTTAACATCACTTCCTCGGAAACCGTAGTGGCATTAAATTTCCACTATATCCCCCTTATTTAATCGTGCCGAACGGCTCGCCTCTTCATCCCCTTGTTCTCGTTCCAACCATCGGCACCAAAAACCCTCTTTCCCTGTAGCAATGTCTTCCTCTTCCTCCGTCTCATCAGGCCTCTCTTTCCAATCTTCTTCCTCGAGCGAGCAAGAGTGGGACTTTGACTACGTGCCAGATGGCCCACCCGAGGCCCTCGTCGGGTCAGATGGTGACTTACCCCTGACCGATGGGGAGGACGACCTCCAGTTCCTCATCGAAGGGGAGCTGGAGAGCGAGAGCGAGGACGACCTCCACTCCTGGGCAAACTCCACCTCCTCCGACGAGGAGGAGGAAGAAGAAGAAGAGGAGGAAGAGGAGGAAGAGGAGGAGGATGACTCCTCCTCCTCCGCTGGGTATCCGCCGGCGAAGCGCTTCCGCACTTGGGCGGACAGCAAAGACGATGATGATGACGAGGAGGAAGAGGCTCCGGCCGAGGGCTGGGGCAGCAGCGACGAGGAACTCTCTGGAAGCAGCGCCGACGGCAGCTACGATGCCGACGACGAGGCCAGCGAGGATTAGTAGTGTAGGATTAGTAGTTCCTGAGCAATCGGCTCTTCTTTTGTTCTTCCCCTCTTGAGCAATCGGCTCTTCATTGTAAAAACCCCTCTTATTAATGAAAAAGTACTTCCAGTTAATTTTGCCGATAGTCAAAGTCAAACAATCCTCAAAAGAGCCGATGGCATCGCATCGGCCTCTACCATAAAACACGAGTAATGCCAACCTAATTGCCCCTCCAAACGGTAACCTGCGACCTCCGTCCGAGAAAGCAAACTCAGATCCCCAAATCGCCGCCCAAGCAGCTACACGAATCTCAGATCTCAACCGCGCCGTCCCAATTCTACAGCGCATCAAATGGCGGAATCATCCAACGCCAACGCCATGGTCTCCGGTCTGAAGGTAATCCTTAACCGCCTCTTCGCCATTCGAATCAATGTTAGGATTAAACAGCAAACACCTGAATTAATGCCCTATTCCGTTATTAATTTTAGGTTTCAGACATCCTGCTGCCGCATCCTTCCCTCCCAAGTTCTATGTGTCTAGGCCCCCGTTCTTCCGAGAGCCCCGCTCACTTAATCTCATGCGAGGCCAATAGAATCCCCTTCATGAACCAGAATTTAGATCTGACTTCCTGGGCCGACTGCCTGCGAGCCTGGCCTAATCCTCCTGAAGGTTGGGTGGCATGGTACAGTAGAGTGTCTAAAACACATTATGCCACCTGGGAAACGATAGGGATAGCCGATGCTCTGTCATTATCCTTGTCTCCTCTTGAAAAGAATGAGAACATTCTGAAAACCATCGGCTATTTTTGGTCTGATGCGCTGAATTGCTTCATGTTCGGCCATGGCCCCATGACACCAACTCTGCTGGACGTGGCCATGATCACAGGCCTGGACATTGCGTCCTCGAGCCCCTCTGCCTTTAAGTTGCCAAAGGTCCCTTTCACCCTTTCCTCTAAAACAGAGTGTACAAGCTGGGGCGCCTACCTCAGGTGTTTTATGAAAACCAAAGGCCCTGTGACAGAGAAAGAACACACGGCATTCTTGAACTTCTGGCTGGAGCACTTCATATTCTGTGGTCCTTCACTCGCCCCAACCAAGAATTACCTTTCCCTGGCCTATGAACTCGCCAAAGGCACTCAACTTGGCCTTGGCAAAATGTTCCTTGGAGAGGTCTATCGATCTCTTCAACTGATGTCTGTCAAATTGTTCTCCCAAAAGACGGTTAAGACAGGAGGCCCCTGGTGGTTTATTCAGTTATGGGCTCAGCTGTACTTTCAGAACCAGATCCCAAACTTCCCACCTTTGGTCACCTGCACCTTCCCAGATGCTAACGGGAAGGAGATCCGATGCACTAGCTATGGCCAAGCTCTGTATAGCCTCCCAGGCAGCAGACTGATTCCTAAGGAAGCAGCAGAGTGGTTCAAGATTTTCTTCCAAGGCGTGGACAACCCCCTGTTCTTTCCTTATACTGAATCGGGGAACTTTGAGAATCCAGTCTCCTTCCGGTTAGACAGCTTTGCCGATGACGCTAGCACCCGGCACTTGTACTCTATCATGATCCGTCCTTGCCTTCTCCCGCTTGGCATGAGTACCTCAAACAGGATCATCAAGCCTGGTTATGAGTCTTACCAACCGGTGGTAGTAGCTCCGGCAGCTTGGTCTCGGGCAAGTGTCCCCACACTTCTTCCTCCACCACCCGACAGCACAGCGCAGCCGAACCGCCCGACATCCTTATCGGCCAAAGGTGCTATACCTTCTTTGACGCTCTGGCCATCCCAATTCCTCACAACCTCTGTTTCACCATCACTACCGATGGTTTCGAGACTTGGTGGTCTATGTGGAAGACCCACGCCTTCAGAAGAGCTCTAGGACCGTTGCTGAAGCAACTTGATGCCGAATACGACGTTCCTGCACACCAGGTACCATTACATGTAAATTTCTTGCAATGGCTTATGGTGATTGTCTGTAACCTGGCTCTTATCTCTTGGCAGCAACAAGATGGCCCAGAGCCCACGCAAGCCGACGGCACCCCCTTCACATTCCTTCCACTAGCCCCGGTGGTTCTCTTCTGTCAGAGCTCGCCACCCCTGAAGAAGGTCATAATGCAGAGCCAGCCGATTTCACCGAAATCGGCTCCCAAGAGTAAAGCATCCTCGGGCCGCTTGCCCCCCGAGCCTCAACCCAGACGAGGAAGGCAGTGAGGAAAGTAGCTTCCAGAAAAACCCTGAAGCGCAAAACTCCTGTCCAAGAAAGCTTGCATGTAAGCTGACTCGTGCCTCGACTAAATTCATCTGTCCTCCCAGCCTTTAGCAATATGCTTGTACTTCTTTTTACAGACTTCCACCGAAGAGAACTCCAGCAGGGAGGCACAGTCCAGCCAAAGGGACTCGCACCCGGGCAACTCCGGGAGATCAACCACACAGAGTCAGACGAACTCGCCAGCGTTGGCTTCTAGGAAAAGGTCGACTCCCGAGCCTGTTGCTCCTCAAGCTTCAATCAAAACAGGGTCACGTGTGAAGCGTCGATGCGTCAAAAGGGCTCGCAAAGACCCACGAGTTTCCTCGCCAAGCTAGGAGGTTTCAAATGTAATTGCTTCACCAGTTCATATTTCATGCCGTCCCATTGCTACTTGGATCGTCTCACCATTTCTTTTGCAGACCAATGAGACCTCTAGCGGGGACGTTGAAGAGGTACTGATGCCATCCGCCACGCTAGACCTAGCCACCTCGACAAGCGTGGCTGACCAAGTGGCTAGCCTAGCCAAGTCCACGGAAAAGCCGATTATCACAACATCGGCTGCTCCTCCTACTTTGGGAGAGGTACACTCCACTCCCTTGGCTCTACCCCTTTCTTTGCTGTATACTAATACTGCTCTTGTTCGTCTGTCAGGGTTGTGACTTTCAAGCTTGCTGACGTTCGATCCTGAATCCATCGAACCAGCTACTTCCAAGGCAGGTGAAGAGCCAAGCTCTAGCACGGTCCATGGTCCACTCCAACGTCTCAAGGCTTTGCTCTCCTCCTCAGTTGAGACCCTGGTTGAAAACCCCGAGGCAGTCAAGGGCATCCTCGAAGACATCCAGCCCCATCTCCCGGTGACACTGCAGGTGAAGCTTTGGCCAGCTGTGACTCTGTCGGTCTTCAGGTCAAGGGTGCAGTCGGCTCGTCAAAGAATTATCCTTCGTCGCGCCCAGCTTCCGTTGAGAGCCGATATTGCGTACAAGTGTCAACGGCTCAACGAGAAAAATGCTCGCTTTAGACGCCAAAACCGACACTTCGCCAATAGTGCCGAACTCGAGACCCTGCGTAAGGAACTCGGAGAACCTTGAAGAGAGGGTCGGGGTGACCAAGCAGCTTATCCAAGACAAGGAAGCCCTCATTGCCCGCTCTCAAGAGGAAGCAAAGGCCTCACAGCCCGATCTGAAGACCGATCTGGCTGAAATTCGTGCCCTGAGCAGTCAGCTGGTGACGGGCAAAGACGAGGACGACGAGGCTGAGATCGCCGAGGTGGATCGCATCCGTGTTGACGCCCTTCACGCCCTCAACGCGTTCCTTCAGTAGACTGATAAATGTCTTGCTGAACTTGTACCTCTAGAGTCGATGGCTATGCATCGGCTTTTTACATTCTGAAGTCGATGTCTGTGCATCGGCTGTACTTGTATACTGTTGTCTTCGCATATTTTCTCAAGTCGATGTCTGTGCATCGGCTGTGACTTGCTTGTATATATATTTTTTTCACTGGCCGATTTTCTATCGGCCCCCAATATTTCACTGCACATGTATCGCACATGTTCATCTGGTTAGGTGCCCCCCGAGCCGAATCTGTCAGGTCACTGCAGATATCGGCTCTGTAGTTAGCCAAGGCACTGTACTTGAACGTCGGCTCCGTCAGGACCAATGTTGACTTCTTCCAGCTCATCAGCCGACGTAAACCCGTTGCCCGTTAAATCGACGTTGAACACAGAACAAGGCAACGTATGGTGAGGATAATTTTGGCCGATTGCTGGAATCGGCCTCCATGTTGATTGAATTGCTCAATGAAGATTTATATCTTGGTCTTGCTTTACTATAACCGTGACATGCTTGAGACAAGATTATCCCTTTTTATTTTTTGGGGCCGATCACAAGGATCGGCCTCGCCACGTACGTCCATAGATTTTACTCTTGTTACGCGGTCAGGCCGGTGGATAAGACCAGCCTCACCCCGCTTTTTGTCACGTCGATGCACTCGCAATCGTCCAAAGTGATGCCTGAGAGTGGCTCTTGGCCTGCCGTCTCCCAAACGTTCATGCCAGCCGTTGAAATCTCGGCTGAGTCATCTGCGTGGACGACCTCTACTTCATCTCCATCCCACTCGTATTAAACATTGGTGCATCGTGGATGGAATGCAACAGCTTGGCGTGGATCCAATCTCTCCCTAGCAGGACAGACATAGGTGCACTTGCTATCGACAATAAAGAACGTCGTAGGGATGGTTTTTCTTCCTACGGTCGGATCCACGTTCGTAACACCTTGTGCTTCGGATGCTTGGCCGTTGAAATCGCTCGGTGTAACGTTGGTCTTGATCAAATCCGAGCTAGAGCGTCCCACCCGACGTAGCATGGAGTATGGCATAATGTTGATCGCCGCTCCGGTGTCCACCAAGCATCTTGTTGACAGGCTGCCCATTGATATAACCTCGTAAGTACGGTGGCCTTCAGTGTGCCCGTAGCTTCTTTCTCGTGGCTTCTCAAAGATAACCGGCCGTGGGCCGCAGCCAAGTTGTGCCACAGGTGCTTCGTCTAATCTCGGAGCACTAAACTCCGCCGGAAGGATGAACACCATGTTTGTGCCAGCCGATGTCTCATCATCGGCTTTCCTTTGTTTGGGGCGCCACTCTTTCTTTTGTGGCCGACCTTCTTCGCCCAGAGTTCGCTGAATTTTCGCGGCCAGATCAGGCCGCGCCTTCCTTAACGTGTGCAGGTATAACCTTTCGGCTTCCTCCAAACCACGTAGTCGCTGAACCCTACGCTTTTGGGAACGGCCGAGTCCATCAGGGCACCACCTTGGCCGGTGGTACTTATCTTCTTCTTCTTCATCATCGTCTTCTAACTCCTCGAGATCTTCCACCCGAGAGGACTCAGCGTATTTGTTCCGAGATGGGAGAGGCCCTAGACGTTTGAATACTGACACGTCACCTGCACCCTTCTTCTTCTGTCTACATTCTGGGCAGCTGCCGATTGTAGGCAATCGGCTCATTCCTGAATCCCAGCAGTGTCTGAAGAAGGGACAGTCCCAGTGCCTATCCACGTCGTCTTGCTCTCTTGACTGTTCCTTGGCATGGCGCTCATATCTCTCCTCGTCACGATCATGCCGACGATGTCTCCTGGCTTCCCTGCTAGCCAGACGATCTCTTTCGTCATCGTCGTCGTATCGTCGGCGTTGGTCGTATTGACTCACGTATTTGTTGAGGAGGTGATCGGAGAGAGGTCGCTGATATCGCACATTCTTCACTTCTCCCTCTGTGATGTAGCGCTTGCCATCGTGCCGGAGCCGATCGCGCGGAACGGCTTCCTCTTTGTCCTTGTTATGAGAGCAGCTGCCCTCGTCTCTGTCCTTACCAGGGTGGTGCCCAGGGTCCTACCATGTTGATGCTGAACGAGCAACCTGGCTGGCACCTCCCGGGTAAGTGCACTCTACCATGTTAACGGCGGGGAAAGGGTGTGTGTCGACTTTCATGGCGTACCGGCTGAAAATTAGACGCCCTTGTTCTATCGCCATTTGGATCCGCCGACGCCACACCCTGCAGTCGTTGGTGGTATGGGTGAACGTGTTATGCCACTTGCGCGTATGGCTTTCCGTTCAGCTCCCGTGCCGTGGGGACTTTGTGGCCTTCGGGTACCTTTAGCCGCTTCTCCTTAAGTAAGAGGTCGAAAATTTGCTCAGCCTTTGGTCACGTCGAAGTCAAACCCTCTTGGAGGACCTTGTGGCTTAACCCATTTGCAAGACACGGGGCTTGCCCCCGAGTCCATTCAGCCACCGCTACCTCTTGATCTCCCGCAGAGCCTTCATCTTCATCCGCCTCAACCGGGACCACCGCACGCTTGAATTTATCCCGGTACACCTCCGGGTGGCGCTCGTTCATATAATGACAGCTTCTCGCACCATATGCGCCGGTGAAGGGTAGTCTCGCTTGGGAGGCCACATCCTAGATCGGTGATGCGAGACCCACCACCGCCAACTCGATCGCTTCTTTTCAGTCACACGAGCCGAATAGCATCGGTTCCTAACGGTCCCGAAGCGCTGGATGTATTCCGACACCGTTTCTCCGCGCTTCGTCGTACTTGTGCTAGATCGGCAATGCCAGCCTCGGAAGCCTCCGAGTGATACCGCATGTGGAACTCGTTCTTCCAACCGCTTCCAAGTCCGGATGGAGTCTCGGTGACAGCGATGTGTACCATCCGAAAGCTGATCCCGTGAGGGACCGAGCGAAGAACCTCACACGTAGTTCATCCGATGCCGAGATCGTGCCCAGCCTGTGCCAAATATCGGCTCACATGCTCGATTGAGCTGGAGCCATCTGACCCACTAAACTTGGAGAATTCAAGGAGCCGATATTTGGGTGGTAGTGGGATCAAATCGTACTCGTTGGGGTACGGCTTGGAATAGCCGATTGCCCTCCTTTTCGGCACCATGCCGAACTGGTCTCTCAAGATTGTACTGATCTGATCCGCGGTGCCGGCTGCAGGAGTCGAACTCCGAAGATTCGCCTGGAGTGGCATACTTAGCCAGCCACGCTTGCTTCTCAAGCTCCGAGCCAACCGCAGGAGTTGAGCTCCGGAGGTTCGTCGGAGTGGCATACTTAGCTAGCCACGTCCGCTTCTCAAGATATGTTCCGTGAAGTTCCTCCTCGCTCGTTCCGAAGTCCCTGCTGTTGCAGCCTCGGTTCGTGAGTGCCCGATCATCGCAGCTCGACACGTATGTGCACGTGTACCCGTGAGGGATCTCCTTAGGCGCCTCATACAAGAACCGGTAATCACTAGGGTCACCACCGATCTTGTAGACGACGTATGTCCGGTGAACTCGGCACTTCCGGTGCTGCCAACGCGAACGGCAGCGGTGGTCGGGACCGGAGTGGTATCTCACCTTGGTGAGTCCCTAGAGCAGGTCCCGACGGAGAGTGCCGATGCCTCATGATTTCCCGGATCACCCGAAGGGCGACACGCTCCAAAGTGTTCACCGGGCTCTCGGAATGGCGGTGCAGCGAATGAGCCACCATGAAATTAATCTCCTGACGCAGAGACCTGGTGCGTTCTTCTGAAGGGGCGGACAGGTCCACTCCATCGAGCGCGCCTTCAGGTGAGAACCCTTTCCACCTAATGCCGTGTGAGCGGGTCCTTTGGAAAGAGCCGATGAGGTCGGCTTCGAGGATAGCTTTGACCTCGTCATACTTCTTCTTGAGCTCCTCAGTCAGATCTTCGTACGTGATCGGAGTACCTTCCGCCATCTCGGATGTAGATGGCGATGCGAGCTGATGTCGAAGACCGTCCCACCGGGCGTGCCGGAATGTGTTGCGGTCGAAACCCACCGGCCGAGCAACGACGGGCAACACAAGAGAGCCGGGAGGCTCCCAGGATCTGCGGCCGGCCCTGGTCCCTCGAGCGACGGCCCGCAAAGCCTCGGCACGCACGTCCGATGCTCGGTGCAAGGGCGTGCCACCCGACCTATACCGGCCGGGAAGGTGATGGATTTGCTTCGCTTAGTTTCTCGCATGGCATACACGTAAACATTAAATACGAGCCTCGATCGGCTCTCGAGTTGTCCCGTGAATCGGCTCAAGGAGCCGATCCACCCATGATTCGTATGAGGTATACGATCACATGGTGGTCCTGCTTGATCAATATAAAGCTAAAACGACCTACGACGATTTAGGGTTTTCACCACATAATCGGAACATCCTACGCGTGATTGAGCCTGGCAGCCACACACGGTGATAATAAACCAACCCTAGACAAGGCCTAAAAACCAACATGAAGTTGATCCCTGGAACATCTTATCTAGGGCTAGCAAACTACACCCTACGTGCCACTGGATCCTTCAACCCGTTTGCAAGGCGTAACTATGCAGATATTAAACTAATCCTTGAAGAACAAGGAGCAATCATAACGGATCGGATCTGCTAAATAATGATCAAGCGGGTGCCGCCCTTACACCTAAGATAGGTGTAAGGGCGGCTAGACGTCTAAGGGTTGCATGGACGAAAGCATGTGACACGATGAAACAATGCTAACCCTAACACATCTATGATAACTACGTTGCTCGCCATCAACAAGGCTTCAGCACGAGCAACGCATGAACAACGAATAAACGTGTACTGCCTAGATCGCAAGATGCGATCTAGGCAGCATGATGCTTACCCGGAAGAAACCCTCAAAACAAGGGAGTTGGCGATGCGCCTAGATTGGTTTGTGATGAACGTGATTGTTGTTTTTCTCAATAACCCTAGATACATATTTATAGTCCGTGGACTTTCTAACGTGGGAATAATCCCAACCGTGCACGAGCCAAATTCTATCTAACCGACACGTATCCTACTATATTTACAGATACACGGGCAAACTAGCCCAAACTTTGTATACAAGGCCGATTCATGTATATCTTCCGCGTATATTCTTCAAGCCCATCTTAATCGCGGCCCACCTCTGATCCGGTCAAATTCTGGTGATAACAAATGGTAGTAAGGATCAACTTCACAATAAAAGGCATAGGATAAGTATATAGAATTAAGCACTATGCACATATGAAGATTCTTGATAGCTTCAACTAGTCAAACAATCACGCACGGCTATGATTAGAATAACTTGAAGCAAACGGTGTCCCAAATAAGATATAGAGATATGTATTTGAGGAAAAACCGCACCAAGAATTTCTTACTCAAACAAGAACCCATAAGATGAGTAATTAAAGATTTTTAATAAAAATTGGAGCTTGTTTGAGCAAACATGCCACCTAGGAACAAGATAATTAAGAGCATCAACTCTAAGTGGCATAACCTCATATGTTCACATTTTCTAGGCTTGTGATATGTACAAAACATATTACTCCCCCATAATGTGATAAAACATTTCTTCTAATCAAGAGGCAATTAAAATTCGACTAGAGATGATTAGTGGACATTAGAATTTAATTTCTCATGAGTATGACACACCACATAGTGACTAGATAATCTTGCAATATCAATACTAAGTGGTGGTACCCATATACACACATTTTAAAGAAAGAGAGATGCACAATGCATAGCACTCCCCCAAAATGGGATGTTCCATTAATCACTCAAAGAGAGCCAAATAAGATATCATCAAGATGCATTGGGCTCAAAACAATACACAAGTATATGATGAGTCAAACAAACATACTTGAATACACAAGATAGGCAAGTAAGACACAACACATACAAACACATATTTGGTACAAAACCAAACATGCAAAGGGGCAAGTAACTTACAATAAATATGAAGAGTTGAAGTATAAGTTACCGCAAAGAGGAACATTGGATATAAGATATAGATGATAATCCATACGACTTGGCTTGGTCAAAATGTAATATATGAAGATCCCTTAATTCTTCATGAAGTAGCCAAGTCTCCAATGTCCTCCACATGTACCTATTGATCAAGTTTTAGCTTGTTGGTCCCCAACCAAGTTGGGTCCTAAAAGGTTAGTCACAATAGGCTTGGCAACCCAAATGGTTCTTTTCTTGAAACCACTTTGAGTTCCAACAAACTTGGCAAACACATTGCCATCCTTATCCTTCCCTAGAGAATAATCATCATCAACAATTATAGGGTTAGATAAGGTACCACTTAAACATGAAGAAGCAAGGTGCCCCTTCTCACGGCATAAGTAGCAAGTGTTCCCCTTTCTCTTCTTTATTGATTTCTTCTCTCGGGGAACAATATCTTGATTCTTCTTGGAAAGTGGACTATCTTCAACTTGAGGTCGAGCTTGAGCTTGACCTTGAGTTTGACCTTGTGACCGTTTCCCTTGTTTCTTCTCACTTAAGTGCTTCTTCTTCTTCAATGGGCATGATCTAACATGATGCCCTTCAACCTTGCACTTGAAGCAAACAATCTTGGCCGAATCCTTGACTTTGTCTTGGCCCTTCTTCTTGTTGCTCTTGCTATTGGACTTGTTCTTGTTATTGGAGTTGAATCCAAGTCCACTCTTGTCATTGGGGGATTGTTGCATACTCAACATCTTGCCAAGTACGAATTTCCCTTCATGACGCTTTTCCAAGTCTTTCTTCAAAGAAAGGACTTGGGCCTCGAGCTCTTTTATTTCCTCTACATGGTTAGTAGAAATACAAGTACTAGAGGAAGTAGAAGCTTCATTGTTAGAGCAACAAGGCAAAGCAAGTAATCCAACACAAGGTGTATCACTAGTTTGACTAGATGGATTACTAGGACTAGCACATGGCAAAATAGCATTTTGAGTTGAGGTTGTGCTAATGTCCACATGAGGCTCACAAGATACTACTTTAGTGATACTTGCCTCATGAGCTAACTTTAGCCCATCATAGGAAATTAGAAGATCATCATGAGAGCTTGAGAGCTTTTTATGACTTTCTTTCAATCCCTATAATTGCTAGTTAGCAACTCAAGTTGAGCCCTTAGCTCAACATTCTCCTCTAAGGTAGATGCTTCACAAGAATTAGAGTTAGTAGCACAAGCATCATCTATAGATTTTTCATTTTCAAGCTCATAGGATTCAATTTTTTGTGTGAGCATAAAATTAGTATGCTTCTCATCTTTTAGCTCTTGCTTGAGGAGATTGAATCGCATTCTCCCATTTTCAACATGGGACTCCAACTCCACTATGGTTTCCTTGTACTTATTCAAGGTTTCCATAGAGTGTTCGAGATTAGCACGAGCTTCTTTATTACCATGGAGAGAAGCATATACCATTCCCATATCATGCAACAAAGTATTATATTCTTCATCATTATCATCATCACTCTCATCATTAGAGGATGTGTTAGGAGTCAAAGTAGGAGATACCTTTGATCCATTTGCCATAAGGCACATGTGCATACCGGAGGATGATAATGAGGATATTCTTGAATCCCCATTTGAAATCATGTCTTGATCCATAGAGTGTTCGGTTTCCTCTACATTATTAGTCAACAAACAACTAGAGGAAATAGAAGCATTTTGATAATGGAAACAAGAGAAGGCAAGCATATCATCATGAGATCTATGTAAGCAATTTACACATAATATGCAAGGACTATCAACACAAGCATGTAGATTATTTTCAATGCTAGATGTGTTTAGGTCCAAAGAGGAAGCATTGCAATGGGATAGAGATGAAGAATCATCACTATTGAGCATAATATCAACATTGCAATTTTCCTCACCACTCACCATATCATTACCCCGTGTCTTGCTACACGTTGGTGAAGTGGAAGAAGATGAGAACTCATCACGGCCGGAGGTGGAATCAACTTGGAGCTCTTCAAGATGTGAAGAGGAAGAGAACTCCTCGGAGAAACCACCGACCAAATGAGAAATGGATCCACCAAACATTTCCTTAAGCTTGATCCACATATCATGAGACGACTTTTGCTTTATATATATCAAGAACCTACGAAAATCTGGTCTCAAGGAGAATAAAAGCTCATTAGATACTTGAGCTTCAACATGTAAGTTTTTCTCATCCTCTAAAGATAGATTTTGAGGATCCATCGGAGGAGAAAAACCTACATCTAGGAATCGCTCTATATTTGGACACAAGGTCCGAAGATTACAAAGCAAGCAATTTGTCCACAAAATATAATTTGTGCCATTAAAGATAATTGTGTCATTGTGCACTATATTACTAGCCGACATCTTTACTCTCAAGGCGGTGAAGCCTTAAACAAGGAGAGACCTTGCTCTGATACCAATTGAAAGATCGAGATGTCTCCTAGAGGGGGGGGGGGTGAATATGCAATTAAAAACTCTTACGGATTTGTCTTGTAAGAATGCGGAATTAAACTAACGTTTAGATTACAAGTACAAACCCTAAATATGCTAAGCTCAACTAAGTGTAACAAGAACAACTAGAGCTAAGCAAGATAGGCACAAGATATATGTAGCACAAGTGATAGCAAGATATATGTACTTCAAGCACGATGGATATCACAAGGAAAGAGAGCTCGGGTATAGAAATAACCGAGGCACGCGGAGACGAGGATGTATTCCCGTGTTCCCTTCCTTTGCAAGAAGGTACATCACGTTTGGAGGAGTGGAGGTCCCACAAAGGATTCCCCAACGCCACGAAGGATCACCCTATTCTCCGAGCCACACCCACGAAGGATAATGGCCCTTTCCTTATGGTTAGCTTTTCCTCCACTCCGGAGATGGCAAGCTCCACAACCACTTCACAAGCTCCACGAAGGAGAAGCCCGGGCCCCTTCACAATCTTCCACGAAGAGGTCACCGGGACACCAACCAAGCCAACTAGGATGTCTCCCTCCAAGAGTAACAAGCTCACGGTCTCTCACTCGAACTAATCGTGGTGGAGAGCTCAACACTATGCAATGATGCAAAGCAAGAACACTAGTGGTGTTCAAATCCTTCACACTCAAATCCTACCCAAGCAACAAATGCTAGGATGAGATTAGAGAGGAAGAACAATGGAGGAAATCAACAAATGACTCCAAGATCTAGATCCCAGGAGTTCCCCTCACTTAGGGGAGAAATGGATTGGTGGAGGTTGTAGATCTAGATCTCCTCTCTTAGATTCCTCAAGAATGAGCAAGAATCATGGGAGGGAAGGGAGAGGAAGCAAGCTCAAGAGGTTCAACAATGGTGGTCAAAAACATGCTCAAGAACCCTAGAAAACTATTGGGGAAGAAGTCCCTTTTATAGCCAAACGAAATATGACCGTTTGGGGCAGATATGGGAGTTTTTCGTGCAGCCTGGCGTGAGAGCAGGTTGACCGGGCCAGGGACCGGGCCGCCTGGCGGGAGAGCCGGTCAGACCGGGCCAGGGACCGGGCTCCCCTGAAAGCCCCCTGGAAACCGTCCGGTTGGCACCGGTGTGGGAGCCGGTCTGTGCCGGACGAGCCGGTGAGGCAGCCGGCGCCACCGGGCCAAACATGAAAACATGGTTTACAAAAACCATGATAACTTTTCCGTCCGGACTCTGATTTAGATGATCTTGGGCTTGTTGGAATGAGAACAACAAGACCTACAACTTTATGCATAGAAACATCATTGTCCACCCACGGAGTAAAAACCATAAGATGAATGTTTGACCTATCTATAAAACAAACACCGGTAAAACCTCCAAGTTTGAAAACGCAATAGAAGATGCATATGGATTCCGTTTTCGATGAACTTGGGCTTGTTGTAAAGCTAGCAACAAGATCAAGAACCTCACCCAGAGAAACACCAAGAAGCAATAAGATTTATGGAATGCAAAGCATGCAAAGGTTTGAGCTCCCTAAGACGATGTGATCAAGTTACCCAACCGAAAGCCCCTCTTGATAGTGCGGCTATCTATCCTATAATCCGATCTCCCAACAACCACCTTGAGACTGGTAAAAGGAAAACCTAGGAAGGCCATACCTTTGCCTTGCGCATCCCGCTTGATCTTGATGATAGCTCTTCAAGCTCCACTCAAGCCGGAATGCCTTACTTGATCATTGTTAGTTCGTGAAGACTCACAAATGCTCCCCCATACACTATGATGGGAAAGTTTCATTGATGTACATCTTCACATGTCCATTATCATTAAATGGACGGCAAGCTTCAAGCATATGATCCTCTCGAGATGCTCAACTTGAACTTGCCCAACTCAACCTTGATGACGATCACCACTTTACGTCATCCTCTCATGGGCTATATGAGATCTCACTTTTGATGCATGCCTATCGAAAGGTACCTAACCCTTATAGACAACACAAGGGCACATATATTATGGGTTAGTTCATAAAGCATAATTGACAAGGCTTACCATACCACATGACTTCATGTGGCACATTCTTCATGCTTCATGTGTTGACCAAACCTGAATCTGTTCTTCACTCTTTGTATTAGTCAACCTTGTATCTTCTCATGCTCTATCATACTATCTGAGGTGTATATAGAATTCTTCATTTGCTTGCATGCTCTAAATCTTAGTCAACCATAGCTCAACTTATGAGACTATCATGACACCGACTTAGAGCCATAACTTGAATTCTTCACTTGGAATCAAGCACTCAAGATCTTGATCATTCATTGCTTATCACATAAGCTAGAGCATGGCTAATATTGAGTTCCACATAAGAACTCCATCTTCATTTCTTCTACTTGATCATATCACATATATATCTTCAAATTGATGATCTTGATGCCAATACACAAGGTATATCTTTATCTTCATGGCATCCATACTTGAATCCAACACATGGACTACACAAGTAGTACCTATGGAATATTCCTTCATATAAACTTAATGAAAACATTAGTCCATAGGGGTTGTCATTAATTACCAAAACAACACATAGGGGCAATATACCCTTACAATCTCCAGCGGCGCGACACAAATCGATGTCCGCGAGCGTCCGTTTGTGTCGCGCGGCGGAAGCGAGAAAGACCGTTTTTGTCCGCGCGTCCGTTTGCGCCTGGGGTGCCTCCAGCGGCCCGACGCATTTTCGCGTCGGCGTGAAATATGAAGTTTGAAAACAACAAAATAAAGAGATTCAACTAAGTCATTGTCCTTCTTACATCCAAATTTTAAAAAGTCTACATGAAAATAAGATGGTATTCCTCTAGGCATGGTCTTCATGGCCAGCAAATGCCCACTGATGCTCAATCAGATTCGTCTGCAGCCGTTTGCACACGTTCTCGTCAGTGATTTCTACATTCATATGCAGATAGTTCTCCGAAGATAAAGCCCCAGGGAGTGGCGCAACTATCTCACCTTGAAAGTCCCAGTGGTTCTCATTGCGACCATCAGGACGCTCGTTCTCAACGATCATGTTGTGCATGATCACGCAGCATGTCATCACCTCATGCATGGTCTTCACCGACCATGTTCTTGCCGGGTGACGGACAATTTCCCACCGAGCTTGGAGCACACCAAATCCGCGCTCCACATCTTTCCTGCAAGCCTCTTGCATCTGGGCAAACCTCCTCATCTTCTCGGAGTTTGGATTACGGACAATCTTCACCAGTGTGGCCCAGTCAGGGTAGATGCCATCAGCAACATAATATGACTTGTCATATTCATTTCCATTGATCTCATAGCTCACCCGGTGAGCTTTGCCTTGCATGAGCCGGTTGAAAACCGGTGATCGGTGCAACACATTGATGTCATTGTTGCAACCGGTCATGCCAAAGAATGAATGCCAAATCCATAAATCTTGAGATATGACAGCTTCAAGAATGACAGTACGTCCCTCCGCATGCCCGATGTACTGACCCTGCCATCCAAATGGATAGTTCTTCCACTCCCAATGCATGCAATCTATGCTGCCAATCATTCCTGGGAACCCTCCAGACTCGTTGATAGACAACAACCGCCTTGTATCCTCAACAGTTGGCTCCCTACAGTTATGTTGTCCGAACACGACAATCACGGCTCGGCAAGACAGGTACATGGACTCAAGGCAGGTGCTCTCACCCATTCGAAGATACTCATCGAATATATCATCAGCCATCTATATGATAGCATGCGAATATCAGCGGAGCATTTTTGGTAGGAGGTGAAGCCTAGCGCACCTGTTGCATCGGGCCTGCATTGGAAGTACGGGTCGTAGTTTCTGACGCCCCGGAGAATGACCAAGAACAGCTCCCTTGACATCATGTACCGGCGCCGGAACATTTTTTTCTTGAACACCGGATCGGTGAGGTGGAAGTAGTCCTTGTGGAGCTGGAGCTGCCCTTGCACTCTGTTGCGCGGCAGGTTTTTTGAGCAGCCCTTGATAGAGCCCCGGTGCACCGGCCCCTCATTTGAAGTGAACTCATGGATCATGGCGGCCGCAGTAGTTGCCAATGTCTGCTTCGACTGATCGGACTCCTCGTCGAAAGAGGAGTCAACAACCTCGGCGTGGAACTTCTGCAGCATCTGCCACATGTCCATCTGCGTGGGTACGAACTGTGGATCAATGACCGTGCACAATAGCGCCGAAAACAGGAGAAGAAACATACCAGCGCAATTGACCGAACAGGTCGTGGGCGGCGCGGAAGAGCGACGCAACCGGCTGCGTTTGACCCCAAAACAGCCGGCAGGTTCGCGCCGGAGCCAATCCCGAGTACGATCCTGCTCTCCCACGTGGCGACAACCGAGCCGAACGGCGAGTACTGCAGCGCTGCGGCGGGACGGCGGCGGCTGGGGTTGGGGTGGTGGCGTCGCACTAGGGCAGCAAAGAAGGGGAAAAGAAGCAAATCGAAGCGGTCGATTTTGCTGTCCATGACTTGCGGGATCGGTAGGAAAAGGAGGACGCTCGGCGCGACCGTGCAACGTCCACGGAGACGCAAACCTGACGCATATTTGGGCCAGGTTTGCGTCGCCGTGGACGGTCCGGTCACTATGGGTCGCCCCGCTAGAGGAGGGCCCAGACGCATTTTCAATTACGGCGGTCGCAAACCGTCGCTCAGCATCCATTTGCGTCACGCCCCTGGAGATGTCCTGACACTGCCTTAAAACCAACAACTCGTCCAGCGTGTAGTTGTCGGGGTGCCACGCACCTTGGCCGGACGCAGACACACTGCTGGCGTTTGATGCACATCGTGAAGACGTCCCGGAGCACATCGTGGTTCGCATGGCTGCGCTCCTCGGCCAGGGCCGTGTCTCCGGTGTGGACATCACGCTGATGAACTCGTCGGGTAGGTCACCGATGGCCGTCGCCTCTTATGGGGGGCTATTATACATTGTTAGTCTTTCAACGCGCTGTTCTTGGCACGATTTAGCCCCGTTCTTGGTCACTTGCATTTCTCCGGTGCTACCGAGACTCACGATTCTTTTTCATTTTCCAGGACTTCATGCAGAGTTGTAGACTAGGGATGGAGGTAATGTGGTCCAAGAAAATAAAAAAAATGACGGAATGGGCCAATGGAGACGCCGGTGGCATACAAGAAAAAAATTACACCTAGTATCAAATAGGTAAGGAAAAGTTGTCCATGATTATTAAATTGAAAATTAAATTTTGAAGCAGCCGTGTTAAATACGGGGTAAGAAACTCTCTCTGGATGGCTGGGCCACGACGCTGTGTAGATGTAAGAGCATCTCCACCGACGTCTCCTAAATAGTCGTCGGCATTTTCGTATGGGGGGACGCTGACACTACATCCTTTATTTGGGGGTGCTGTTCCCACACCGGCGCCCAAACCAGCGGCCTCGATAGATAATTTAAATTAAAATCTCAAATAAAAAGATCCGTGTTCACATAGCTGTCAGAAAGTTTTACTTGCATCTATTTCAACTAGACGTGAGGTCTCTCCACGGCAACAATGAGGAGCAGGAGATCCACATTTAGAGGGGAGTAAACCGCACTGGGGCTCCCTATTTTTTTGCCCGTGCCTTCACTTTAGTTCCTATTCTTTGAAATTGAATAAGTAGGTCCTAATTCTTCTATCACTTGCTCACGCGAGGTCCTAAATGGGTCAGACCTGCGTTGACCCGTGCCACGTCGGCAAGTGGGACCCAGGTAGGCATCCCTACGCGAGACGAGCAAGCAGGTGAACGACAGGGATACCTGGGCGCATGGTTGCAGCTGGTGCGCCTGACTGCCCGAGGACCTGGAGCGACGGTCGGCAAGCCGGCGGCCAGCATAGGTGCTGTTAGTTGCTGTTTGCGCGCGGGCCACGGGAGGAGGCCGACGCGGGCGAGCCGGAGGCCGACGAGCTGGCGACGGCGAGACCGGGCGCTGCCGGAGCTGCGTGGCCAAAGCCGGCGCAGGCGCGACAGCTGGCAGGGCGATGCGGGCGAAGCCGGACCTGGGAGCAGTCACATGCTGGTTGTTTGGACCGGTGAGCGGGTGTCCTAGGCGTCGCAAAGGCGACGAGGTCGGCGGCGCAGGCAGGCGGGGCGACCGGCCAGGGGAGGCGCATGAGCGGGGCGTGGGGCGCGCAGGTTGCGTGGGCGCACCTCGGCGTTAGAAGAGGAGGGCCTCGCGCAGGAGATGTTGGAGGACGCCGGAGCGGGCAGAAGCGGGCGCGGACGGAGGCGCAGATGCTGCCAGGATGGTGCGGATACGCTGCCCGCGGCTGCGTACGCGCGCACGCATGTTGCTGCTCGCGTTGCTCGCATGAGCGTACACGTGAGCCTCCTGCGCACAGATGCACAACAACAATATGGGGGTCTATTTGTAAATATGCATGTGACTGATATTTCTCCTGGGCCCCACTTGTTGACGTGGCACATGTCAACGCGGGTCAGACCAAAATAGGACCTCGGGTGAGCAACTAACCAAAGATCTAGGACCTGGATGTGCAATTTCAAACAATAGGGACTAAAGTGAAGGCACGGGCAAAGAATAGGGATCGCCAGTGCGGTTTACTCTTTAGAGGGCGAGGGGTTCGAAAGATGCTTAGCTGGTCTTTTCGGATGATCAGCGGCTTTGTCTCTAATCCCCCTTCGGGACCATAGCAATTCGAATAAAGGGAAGAAACATTCCACAAACTAATACATAATTGGAAACATGGTTTACACGAAGATATAATTTGGAACATGATTTTCCGCAAACTAATACATAGTTTGAAGCATGATTGACCCAAATATAAAACAATGCAAAATAACGAAACCTAACTAGTGTTGGCATCGCAGGTTTCGTGTGTTCGCTGCCAAGAAAGAACACTCTCACACCCAAACTGGAAAATCCAGCTGGTGACGGTACCCCTATTGGTTCTTTCGAGAAAGAACATTGTCAACACCCGGTTTTTTAAGTCCAGATGCCTATTATGCCATACATCGCAATCCCAGGAAGATTGTTTTTGCGAGACATAACAGTTGAATATCATAGAGTCATCATTTATTACAACACATAATCGTCTTACAGCAATAGATCACATGATCCAATATTACACAAATAGTTGATCTAATGACCAACAACGCAATACGTAGCGGAAGCGAAGTAGTAGTGGACTATCTATTCCACAGGCAACGCTTGACGTTAGAAGATGCTCCTATTTATCGTAGACGTCCTGTTGTCCGTCGTCTTGATACTGTTGCTCCTCTTCATAGTCTGTCATTTGAATATCCAGGGACACAGCCATGAGTACTTTAAAGCACTCGCAAACTAATACTAATGTAAGTGCTTAGCAATTTTAGTAAGGGGTGCTAAGCTCTAGGTTTATTTGCATAAAGCCAAGTTTAGTTCATAAACATTTAGTAAAGACTCCTCATTTTTGCTAACTAACTCAAGTGGGAACATTAGTGTCATTCCCACAACTCAGTTGCGATTCAAGTCAATTCACCTTTTAATTCAACATTCCTTTTTAAGACAAAAGTTCTGACAACGGAACAGTATGGCCTTTCCAATTGTCCGTAACCGTGGACACGGCTATTCGAATAGGTTTAACACTCTGCATAGGTTTTACTCTTGTGCCACAACTTTTGATTACATCCGTCGAGGATAACCCCGAATCATCGTAACTCAGTACACGGATCATCAACCATAACCTTTCACTTATATACCCTAGTATAGGCATCTCTCCCCATGAGCTTGGCCTCCCGGTGAAGACAAACCGTCAACCCGGGAACTGCACAGGGCTTGGGTCTGACATTCACCTCATATTCACATCATTTCACTTTTAGCGGAGGTAGCCTCGGCATAACCCCTATGATGCTTGTTTAGAGGGAACCCATACTAAGATACACAAACTTCTAGTTAAGCCCTACCCATAATCAGGCATTGTGGGGATACTTGTATAATTGGAAGGGTATCGCATCCGAACCCAATCATCAGTTTTCCTCAAAAGTCACCAAGTCATTCATGTCACATTCACCTTCAAAATCTTTCAAAGTCATTTCATTTCACATGTTCCCATCTAGAGTAGTCAATTTTATTTAGTTAGCACTAGCAACTAGTCATGAGGGGTGCTATCTAGCTTTGATTGCTCTAGGCTAAATTTGATGCTCTTGTTCTACTCTAGACCAAGTGAATCATAACTCAAAAGTAAACTTTGAAATACAATAAGCAAAAATAATTGCAAGGTAAAAACATGGGATAGGTTTATAATACATAAAGTAAAATGTGATGGTGCCCTGCTCTTGTAGAGCTTTGCATTAGAGTGGTTTGCAAGAATATTAGCTTGCCTTGAGTGGGGTAGTGATCAAAGTTCTCTTCCTCCTCCTGAGAGTAGACTTCCTCCTCCTGGTACTCCTCGGTACTAGCGTCTATACACGAATACGAGGTATACAATCACCAAACAAAACTTGAGTGCTAGATTAAACACACCAAAGGTTCACACAAGTTATTCTAACATCACATTCTTATTCACATGGTGGTTGACTTTGTTTTCTTACTTAAGAGAAAAAAATAATTTCCTCTCATTATATCTTGTTAAGACTTAATCTCCTCAAATAACAAAGTATGAATACATGTTGACCAAGGTCAACACTTCATAATGGTCATTTGGAAAAAATGATTTAAATGGGATACTAGATCTCATGTGATTTAAAACCTATATGGAACAATTTAATATCATTAAGTAATCACACATGAGGTGCTATAAACTAAGATCATTACCTCATGTTGGATTACTTAAGACAATAATTTAAATGAGAGAGTAGCTCTCATATTATTTAAACAAAATAAATGAGATGATTTAAATGGACTAGAAATGGCTACATATCCATTATTTTGCTCTAATCCATGATCATACAAACAACTATGCTATCTTTCTGCAAAAACAATTAGAGTATGTCAAATGTGATTGATGAGAGTTGGAATCAACTCAAAATCACTTATGGTTGAATTTTAAATAAACTTTGAAGGTTGAAAAGGCACTGCATTGTTATTTTTACTATTCAAAATCTGCAATCAATCTGATGGTGAGACCAGTGGGGTTGTTTAGATAATTTCACAGGCTTTCCAAATATATAAAGTTCACAAAATTTGGTTTTGCCGATTTGAAACTATTTAAGTTTTAGTAAGGCATCTGTAAGCAATTCAAACAATCTGAAATTTCGAATTTGAATGCGTGGGCTTTGGCGGGAAGGGAACTGGGCTGTTGCGGGGAAAATAAGTTGGGCCAGCCCAGCAGCGTGGCTCACACGCGCGGGCCGCCTGACAAGGTGGGCTCCACCTGTCAGCGCCACTTATCCAGCGAATCGGTACGAGGGACAGGAGGCGTTGGATTAGAACTCGATCTAACGGCGCACGAGCATCGTCGTCTCTGACGAGAGGTCGTGGCTCTGGCGGCGAGGGTGGGGGGTCGGAGAGCCTACCGTTGCTCCGGCGGTCGACGGCGAGGTGTGCGGCGACGTTGGCGAGGACGACGAGTCGACTGGTACCGGCAGCATGGCTCGAGGACGCTCCAAACGACGGCGAGGATATCCGGGTACTGGCGGGCTCCGGCTTCGAATTGGAGCTGCTCCGGCGAGGTGGGGGCTAATCGACTGGTCGAGGAGAGGCAGAGATGGGAGGAGAAGCGATGAGTGTGAAGAATTGGGGCGCGGGAGTGCTCAATTTATAGAGGGGGAGGTGACTGGCGGGTGCCCATGGAGGTCAAGCATGGTGCGGCGGTTCCAGTGCTCGAAGGGCCAAGGCGAGGACGGCGTGGTGTAGGCGGCATCATGGCGATGCTCAACGTCTCTCTAGCGCGGCAAAAGCGTGACGGGATTGATCGGGTGCATGCATTTTCTGCCACGGTACTGGCGGCAGAACGTCGACGAGGACGACGGAAAAATTGCACGCGCAGGGGCTTGAGTGTGTCTAGTGGCTAGCTGGTGTGGTGGCGGTGCTCGATGCAGAGGTAGAGGGGTAGAGGACGACTGAGGTGATGGGGCGAGCTGCCGCTCTGGCGCGCCCAGGGCTTGGTGATCACGCGTACTGGTGTGCACTGGGCGTGCTGGGCACGCTCTGGCCTGGCCAATGCCAGCCTCGCGCGAGCCAGGGCCAGGCATGGTGCTCATCAGTGATGCCAGGGGAGTGTACTGCGCAAGGTTAAAGTGAGAGAGGAGGAGCAGAGAGATGGGTGGCATGCTGGCCGGCATGGTGCTCGGCATGGTGAGGAAAGTGATCTCTCCAGGCTTTAATCACCAAGAGCAAGTACTGGCAGTGATGCAGGAGAGGTAGAGGAGCAATGATCAACAAAGATCAAAAGAGGTTTAGTCAAAAATCTGGTGGATAATAGAGTGTGTGTCAAATCTGAATTTCTGCCTGCAAGGTGTTCGACAGTATGGCCGCATGAAGAAAATGTTTGAATTTTTCAAATCTTTTTGGTGGATTTGATTTGAATATTCTTTGGAGTAGAATGGTGGTGGTGGTGTGCAAAATGGTGCTGGTTTGCAAAGTTTCAAATTTGAGATGATCTTCTCTTTGATTTAATGTTGCCACTTGTCACCTTTATACTGGTCAATGTAGACAGAGTCAACCCTGATGGTCAACACCAAAATTTTTCATCTTGATATGGTCTTGGATGAGGTGGAAAGAAGTGAGGGGTTTTAGTTTAAGAATCTGCCAAACCAGGGGCTCAAAGTAGGCATGATGTTATAAAAGTGCAAATTGACCATTATCATATGCAACAAGGATTTGATTTTTTCCTTTGATTTGATTTGTGTTTCTTTGATGCAAATGTGTTTGTTATTGATATATTAGTGTTTCACAAGCAATGGCACAAGCAATGGTGGCCTTGGTTGATGATTTGCAAAAATGGCCATTTGTGTATGTGAGTGATATTTGTCTTTTTCCATTTCTTTTATTTCTCTCTATTTGGGGTTCTATGATCATGTACTAGGGTTTAAGCACATTAGAATAACACATCAACACTCATCATGGCAATGGCATACAAGAATGCAGGAACACTTATGCATAGCACTATATGTAAAGAAAAGTTTTTGTTAGTTCCAAATTTTGAGTAATGGATTTCTTTGTCTTTATTGAGTTGAAACTTGGGATGTTACAAACCCTTCCCCCTTACAAAAGATCTCGTCCCGAGATCTTAAAGAAAATTAGGTACTAAAGAGATCTGGGTATTCAGTCCTCATGAAGTCTTCTCGCTCCCAAGTAGCTTCTTCTTCGGTATGGTTACTCCATTGGATCTTCAGAAACTTGATACTCCTGGTGCGGGTGGTTCTGAAAGCTTCTTCTAAGATGCGAATAGGTACTTCGCGATAGGTCAAGTCTGAATTGATATCCACAGCTCGGTGATCGATGTTTTTGAAAACCTCGGTCTTCTCCGGCACTTCCAAGCATTTCCGGAGTAAGGAGATGTGAAACACATTGTGTACCGCTGACATTTCTTCAGGTAATTCCAGCTGATAAGATACTTCTCCTCGGCGACTCAGGACTTTGAAGGGTCCAACATATCGGGGTGCAAGCTTTCCTCAAACTTGGAATCTCTGCATTCCTTTAAGGGGCGATACCTTGAGATACACAAAATCTCCGATCTCGAAGGTCATCTATCGGCGTCTTTTGGCAGCGTAGCTCTTCTGTCTTGATTGGGCTGTCTTGAGGTATTCTCGGATCTTGTGAACCTTCTCTTCGGCTTCTCGGAGAATATCTGGTCCAAAGACTTGACTCTCTCCGACTTCCGACCAATTCAGAGGGGTACGGCACTTCCTTCCATACAGTGTTTCAAATGGGGCCATTTGCAAACTGGCTTGATAACTGTTGTTGTACGAGAATTCTGCGTAAGGCAGGTAGTCTTCCCACATGGATCCATACTCAAGCACACATGCTCTCAGCATATCTTCCAGTATCTGATTGACTCGTTCAGTCTGTCCATCAGTCTACGGGTGATAGGCGGTGCTGAAATTCAGCCGGGTTCCTAGTCCTTCATGTACTTTTTGCCAGAATCTTGAGGTGAATTGGGATCCTCTATCATACACTATTGACTTCGGGGTTCCGTGCAAGCTGACTATCCGTGAGATATATAACTCGGCGAGTCTTGGTCCTTGATAGGTGGTCTTGACGGGGATGAAATGGGCTACCTTGGTCAATCGGTCGACCACTACCCAAATAGAATCATTTCCTTTACTATTTTTGGGCAATCCGGTGATGAAGTCCATTCCTACAGAATCCCACTTCCATTCGGGAATCTGCAGGGGTTGCAGCAATCCTGCGGGTCGTTGATGTTCTGCTTTGACTCGTTGACAGATATCACACTTGGCGATGTAGCTTCCAATCTCTCTCTTCAATCCATGCCACCAAAATTGTTCCTTCAAGTCTTGGTACATTTTGGTTCCTCCGGGATGAATGGAGTAAAGGGTGTCATGGGCTTCTTTCAGGATAACTTGCTTCAACTCGGAATCTGACGGTACACATAAACGTCCGTTGTACCACAGCACTCCTTCTTCATCTTTGGTGAATCCCGGTGCCTTTCCCGCAGCTATTTGGCTCTTGATCCCATCGATGCTAGCATTTCCCTTCTGGGCTTCCTTTATCTGACTAATCAAGGTAGGTTGGAGTTCGATGCTGGCTAGAAACCCGCCAGTCTAAACCGCTCAAATTCTTGATGCAAACTTGGTTGCTCTTCTGCGATCATGGAGTTCAACTGACACGGCAGTCTACTCAGGGCATCCGCTACCACATTGGCCTTGCCGGGGTGATAGTGAATTTCCATATCGTAATCCTTGATTAGCTCTATCCATCTGCGCTGCCTCATATTCAGCTCCTTCTGAGTGAAGATATACTTCAGGCTCTTGTGATCCGAATAGATCTCGCATCGATTACCCATGAGGTAATGACGCCATACTTTCAGGGCCAAAACTACTGCTGCTAGCTCTAAGTCATGGGTTGGATAATTCTGCTCATGTTGCTTCAGTTGCCTTGACAGGTATGATATCACTTTGCCTTCTTGCATTGATGGCGTGTAACTCACACGTTCGTTGGGAACCCCAAGAGGAAGGTATGATGCGCACAGCAGCAAGTTTTCCCTCAGAAAGAAACCAAGGTTTATCGAACCAGGAGGAGCCAAGAAGCACGTTGAAGGTTGATGGCGGCGGGATGTAGTGCGGCGCAACACCGGAGATTCCGGCGCCAACGTGGAACCCGCACAACACAACCAAAGTACTTTGCCCCAACGAATCGGTGAGGTTGTCAATCTCACCGGCTTGCGCTGTAACAAAGGATTAACCGTATTGTGTGGAAGATGATTGTTTGCAAGAAAACAGTAAAAAACAAGTATTGCAGCAGATTTGTATTTCAGTATAAAAGAATGGACCGGGGTCCACAGTTCACTAGAGGTGTCTCTCCCATAAGATAAAAGCATGTTGGGTGAACAAATTACGGTCGGGCAATTGACAAATAGAGAGGGCATAACAATGCACATACATGTCATGATAAGTACAGGTGAGATTTAATTGGGCATTACGACAAAGTACATAGACCGCCATCCAGCATGCATCTATGCCTAAAAAGTCCACCTTCGAGTTATCATCCGAACCCCTTCCAGTATTAAGTTGCAAAGCAACGAGACAATTGCATTAAGTATGGTGCGTAATGTAATCAACAACTACATCCTTAGACATAGCATCAATGTTTTATCCCTAGTGGCAACAACACATCCACAACCTTAGAACTTTCACGTCATCGTCCCGGATATCAATGGAGGCATGAACCCACTATCGAGCATAAATACTCCCTCTTGGAGTTAAGAGCAAAAACTTGGCCGAGCCTCTACTAATAACGGAGAGCATGCAATATCATAAACAACACATAGGTAATAACTTGATAATTAACATAACATAGTATTCTCTATCCATCGGATCCCGACAAACACAACATATAGTATTACGGATAGATGATCTTGATCATGTTAGGCAGCTCACAAGATCCAACAATGAAGCACAATGAGGAGAAGACAACCATCTAGCTACTGCTATGGACCCATAGTCCAGGGGTGAACTACTCACTCATCACTCCGGAGGCGACCATGGCGGTGAAGAGTCCTCCGGGAGATGAATCCCCTCTCCGGCGAGGTGCCGGAGGAGATCTCCGAATCCCCGAGATGGGATTGGCGGCGGCGGCGTCTCCGGAAGGTTTTCCGTATCGTGGCTCTCGGTACGGGGGTTTCGCGACGAGGCTTTAAGTAGGCGGAAGGGCAACGCGGGGGGCCACACGAGGGCCCCACACCATAGGTCGGCGCGGCCAGGGCCTGGGCCGCGCCGCCCTGGTGTGGCGGCGCCTCGTGGCCCCACTTCGACTCCCCTTCGGTCTTATGGAAGCTTCATGGCAAAATAGGACCCTGGGCGTTGATTTCGTCCAATTCCGAGAATATTTCGTTACTAGGATTTCTAAACCAAAAACAACGAGAAAACGACAGTCGGCTCTTCGGCATCTTGTTAATAGGTTAGTTCCGAGAAAATGCACGAATATGACATAAAGTGTGCATAAAACATGTAGATATCATCAATAATGTGGCATGGAACATAAGAAATTATCGATACGTCGGAGACGTATCAGCATCCCCAAGCTTAGTTCGCTCGTCCCGAGCGAGGTAAAACGATAACAAAGATAATTTCTGAAGTGACATGCCATCATAACCTTGATCATACTATTTGTAAACATATGTAATGAATGCAGCGATCAAAACAATGGTAATGACATGAGTAAACAAGTGAATCATAAAGCAAAGACTTTTCATGAATAGTACTTCAAGACAAGCATCAATAAGTCTTGCATAAGAGTTAACTCATAAAGCAATAAATTAAAGTAAAGGTATTGAAGCAACACAAAGGAAGATTAAGTTTCAGCGGTTGCTTTCAACTTATAACATGTGTATCTCATGGATAATTGTCAACATAGAGTAATATAACAAGTGCAATATGCAAGTATGTAGGAATCAATGCACAGTTCACACAGGTGTTTGCTTCTTGAGGTGGAGAGAGATAGGTGAACTGACTCAACATAAAAGTAAACAAGAATGGTCCTTCAAAGAGGAAAGCATCGATTGCTATATTTGTGCTAGAGCTTTTATTTTGAAAACATGAAACAATTTTGTCAATGGTAGTAATAAAGCATATGAGTTATGTAAATTATATCTTACAAGTTGCAAGCCTCATGCATAGTATACTAATAGTGCCCGCACCTTGTCCTAATTAGCTTGGACTACCGGATCATCGCAATACACATGTTTTAACCAAGTGTCACAATGGGGTACCTCCATGCCGCCCGTACAAAGGTCTAAGGAGAAAGCTCACATTTTGGATTTCTCGCTTTTGATTATTCTCAACTTAGACATCCATACCGGGACAACATGGACAACGGATAATGGACTCCTCTTTAATGCATAAGCATGTGGCAACAATTATTGTTCTCATATGAGATTGAGGATATATGTCCAAAACTGAAACTTCCACCATGAATCATGGCTTTAGTTAGCGGCCCAATGTTCTTCTCTAACAATATGCATGCTCCAACCATTAAGGTGGTAGATCTCTCTTACTTCAGACAAGACGGACATGCATAGCAACTCACATGATATTCAACAAAGAATAGTTGATGTCGTCCCCAGAAACATGGTTATCGCACAACAAGCAACTTAATAAGAGATAAAGTGCATAAGTACATATTCAATACCACAATAGTTTTTAAGCTATTTGTCCCATGAGCTATATATTGCAAAGGCGAATGATGGAATTTTAAAGGTAGCACTCAAGCAATTTACTTTGGAATGGCGGAGAAATACCATGTAGTAGGTAGGTATGGTGGACACAAATGGCATAGTGGTTGGCTCAAGGATTTTGGATGCATGAGAAGTATTCCCTCTCGATACAAGGTTTAGGCTAGCAAGGTTATTTGAAACAAACACAAGGATGAACCGGTGCAGCAAAACTCACATAAAAGACATATTGTAAACATTATAAGACTCTACACCGTCTTCCTTGTTGTTCAAAACTCAATACTAGATATTATCTAGACTCTAGAGAAACCAAATATGCAAACCAAATTAGCAAGCTCTAAGTGTTTCTTCATTAATAGGTGAAAAGTATATGATGCAAGAGCTTAAACATGAGCACAACAATTGCCAAGTTTCAAGTTATCCAAGACATTTTAGAATTACTACATGTAGCATTTCCCGATTCCAACCATATAACAATTTAACGAAGAAGTAACTTCGCCATGAATACTATGAGTAAAGCCTAAGGACATACTTGTCCATATGCTACAACGTGAGCGTGTCTCTCTCCCATACAAGTGAATGCTAGGATCCATTTTATTCAAACAAAACAAAAACAAAAACAAACCGACGCTCCAAGCAAAGTACATAAGATGTGGCCGAATAAAAATATAGTTTCGGGGAGGAACTCGATAATGTTGTCGATGAAGAAGGGGATGCCTTGGGCATCCCCAATCTTAGACGCTTGAGTCTTCTTAGAATATGCAGGGGTGAACCACCGGGGCATCCCCAAGCTTAGAGCTTTCACTCTCCTTGATCATATTGCATCATACTCCTCTCTTGATCCTTGAAAACTTCCTCCACACCAAACTCGAAACAACTCATTAGAGGGTTAGTGCACAATAAAAATTAACATGTTCAGAGGTGAAACAATCATTCTTAACACTTCTGGACATTGCATAAAGCTACTGGACATTAATGGATCAAAGAAATTCATCCAACATAGCAAAAGAGGCAATGCGAAATAAAAGGCAGAATCTGTCAAAACAGAACAGACCGTAAAGATGGATTTTATTAAGGCACCAGACTTGCTCAAATGAAAATTCCCAAATTGAATGAACGTTGCGTACATATCTGAGGATCACTCACGTAAATTGGCTTAATTTTATGAGTTACCTACAGAGAATTAGACCCAGATTCGTGACAGAGCAAAGAAATGCTGTTTACGTGCGAGTAATCCAAATCTAGTATTTACTTTACTATCAAAGACTTTACTTGGCACAACAAAACATAAAACTAAGATAAGGAGAGGTTGATACAGTAGTAAACAACTTCCAATACTCAAATATAAAAGAAAAATATTGTAGTAAAAACATGGGTTGTCTCCCATAAGCGCTTTTCTTTAACGCCTTTCAGCTAGGCGCAGAAAGTGTAAATCAAGTAACATCAAGAGATGAAGCATCAACATCATAATTTGTTCTAATAATAGAATCAAAAGGTAACTTCATTCTCTTTCTAGGGAAGTGTTCCATACCTTTCTTGAGATGAAATTGATATTTAATATTACCTTCCTTCATATCAATAGTAGCACCAACGGTTCGAAGAAAAGGTCTTCCCAATATAATGGGGCAAGATGCATTGCATTCAATATCCAAGACAACAAAATCAACGGGGACAAGGTTATTGTTAATCATAATATGAACATTATCAACTCTCCCCAAAGGTTTCTTTTTAGCATTATCAGCGAGATTAACATCCAGGTAACAGTTTTTCAATGGTGGCAAGTCAAGCATATCATAGACTTTCTTAGGCATAACAGAAATACTTGCACCAAGATCACATAAAGCATTACAATCAAATTAATTGACCTTCATCTTAATGATGGGCTCCCAACCATCCTCTAGCTTTCTAGGAATAGAAGTTTCAAGTTTTAGTTTCTCTTCTCTAGCTTTTATGAGAGCATTTGTAATATGTTTTGTGAAAGCCAAGTTTACAGCGCTAGCATTGGGAATTTTAGCAAGTTTTTGTAAGAACTTTATAACTTCAGAGATGTGGCAATCATCAAAATATAAATCATTACAATCTAAAGCAATGGGATTATCATCCCCAAGGTTGGAAAAAATTTCAGCAGTTTTATCACAGGCAGTTTCAGCAGTTTCAGGTAATTTTGCGCGCTTTGCACTAGGAGTAGAAACATTGCCAACACCAATTATTTTACCATTAATAGTAGGAGGTGCAGCAACATGTGAATCATTAGCATTGCTAGTGGTGGTAATAGTCCAAACTTTAGCTACATTTTTCTCTTTAGCTAGTTTTTTATTTTCTTCTCTATCCCACCTAGCACGCTAGTTCAGCCATTAATCTTATATTCTCATTAATTCTAACTTGGATGGCATTTGCTGTAGTAACAATTTAATTTTCAATATCCCTATTAGGCATAACTTTCGATTTCAAAAGATCAACATCGGAGGCAAGACTATCAACCTTAGAAGCGAGAATATCAATTTTATTGAGCTTTTACTCAACGCATTTGTTAAAGGCAGCTTTGTGTACTAATAAATTCTTTAAGCATAGCTTCAAGTCCAGGGGGTGTATTCCTATTATTGTTGTAAGAATTCCCATAAGAATTAGCATAACCGTTACCATTATTATAAGGATATGGCCTATAGTTATTACTAGAATTGTTCCGATAAGCATTGTTGTTGAAATTATTATTTTTAATGAAGTTTACATCAACATGTTCTTCTTGGGCAACCAATAAAGCTAACGGAACATTATTGGGATCAACATTAGTCCTATCATTCACAAGCATAGACATAATAGCATCAATCTTATCATTCAAGGAAGAGGATTCTTCAACATAATTTACCTTCTTACCTTGTGGAGCTCTTTCCGTGTGCCATTCGCAGTAATTAATCATCATATTATCAAGGAGCTTTGTTGCTTCACCAAGAGTGATGGACATAAAGGTACCTCCAGCAGCTGAATCCAATAAATTCCGCGAAGAAAAATTTAGTCCCGCATAGAAGGTTTGGATGATCATCCAAGTAGTCAGTCCATGGGTTGGGCAATTTTTAACCAAAGATTTCATTCTTTCCCAAGCTTGAGAAACATGTTCATTATCCAATTGTTTAAAATTCATTATGTTACTCCTCAAAGATATAATTTTAGCAGGGGGATAATATCTACCAATAAAAGCATCCTTACATTTAGTCCAGGAATCAATACTATTCTTAGGCAGAGATAGCAACCAATCTTTAGCTCTTCCTCTTAATGAGAAAGGAAACAATTTTAATTTAATAATATCACCATCTACATCTTTATACTTTTGCATTTCACATCGTTCAACAAAATTATTAAGATGGGCAAGCAGCATCATCGTAACTAACACCGCAAAATTGCTCTCGCATAACAAGATTCAAGAAAGCGGTGTTTAATTTCAAAGAATTCTGCTCGTAGTAGCAGGTGGAGCAATAGGTGTGCATAAGAAATCATTATTATTTGTGGTTGTGAAATCACACAACTTAGTATTTTCAGGGGTGGTCATTTTAGCAGTAGTAAATAAAGCAAACTAGATAAAGTAAATGCAAGTAACTAATTTTTTTGTGTTTTTGATATAGCAAACAAGATAGTAAATAAAGTAAAGCTAGCAACTATTTTTTTGTGTGTTTTGATATAATGCAGCAAACAAAGTAGTAAATAAAATAAAGCAAGACAAAAACAAAGTAAAGAGATTGGGAAGTGGAGACTCCCCTTGCAAGCGTGTCTTGATCTCCCCGCAACGGCGCCGTAAAAAGAGCTTGATGGCGTGTAACTCACACGTTCGTTGGGAACCCCAAGAGGAAGGTATGATGCGCACAGCAGCAAGTTTTCCCTCGGAAAGAAACCAAGGTTTATCGAACCAGGAGGAGCCAAGAAGCACGTTGAAGGTTGATGGCGGCGGGATGTAGTGCGGCGCAACACCGGAGATTCCGGCGCCAACGTGGAACCCGCACAACACAACCAAAGTACTTTGCCCCAACGAAACAAAGTGAGGTTGTCAATCTCACCGGCTTGTCTGTAACAAAGGATTAACCGTATTGTGTGGAAGATGATTGTTTGCAAGAAAACAAGTAAAAAACAAGTATTGCAGCAGATTTGTATTTCAAGTATAAAAGAATGGACCGGGGTCCACAGCTCACTAGAGGTGTCTCTCCCATAAGATAAAAGCATGTTGGGTGAACAAATTACAGTCGGGCAATTGACAAATAGAGAGGGCATAACAATGCACATACATGTCATGATAAGTACAGTGAGATTTAATTGGGCATTACGACAAAGTACATAGACCGCCATCCAACATGCATCTATGCCTAAAAAGTCCACCTTCAGGTTATCATCCGAACCCCTTCCAGTATTAAGTTGCAAAGCAACGAGACAATTGCATTAAGTATGGTGCGTAATGTAATCAACAACTACATCCTTAGACATAGCATCAATGTTTTATCCCTAGTGGCAACAAGCACATCCACAACCTTAGAACTTTCTCGTCACCGTCCCGGATATCAATGGAGGCATGAACCCACTATCGAGCATAAATACTCCCTCTTGGAGTTAAGAGCAAAAACTTGGCCGGAGCCTCTACTAATAACGGAGAGCATGCAAGATCATAAACAACACATAGGTAATAACTTGATAATTAACATAACATAGTATTCTCTATCCATCGGATCCCGACAAACACAACATATAGTATTACGGATAGATGATCTTGATCATGTTAGGCAGCTCACAAGATCCAACAATGAAGCACAATGAGGAGAAGACAACCATCTAGCTACTGCTATGGACCCATAGTCCAGGGGTGAACTACTCACTCATCACTCCGGAGGCGACCATGGCGGTGAAGAGTCCTCCGGGAGATGAATCCCCTCTCCGGCAGGGTGCCGGAGGAGATCTCCAGAATCCCCCGAGATGGGATTGGCGGCGGCGGCGTCTCTGGAAGGTTTTCCGTATCGTGGCTCTCGGTACTGGGGGTTTCGCGACGAAGGCTTTAAGTAGGCGGAAGGGCAATGCGGGGGGCCACACGAGGGCCCCACACCATAGGTCGGCGCGGCCAGGGCCTGGGCCGCGCCGCCCTAGTGTGGCGGCGCCTCGTGGCCCCACTTCGACTCCCCTTAGGTCTTATGGAAGCTTCGTGGCAAAATAGGACCCTGGGCGTTGATTTCGTCCAATTCCGAGAATATTTCGTTACTAGGATTTCTGAAACCAAAAACAGCAGAAAACAAGAATCGGCTCTTCGGCATCTTGTTAATAGGTTAGTTCCAGAAAATGCACGAATATGACATAAAGTGTGCATAAAACATGTAGATATCATCAATAATGTGGCATGGAACATAAGAAATTATCGATACGTCGGAGACGTATCATGCATCAACACACATCGAAGACCAATCTTGGAGGCATCACAGTACACATCAAATGGCTTGGTGATGTCCGGCATGATTAATATTGGGGCTGTGGTCAATCTGCTCTTGAGCTGTTGGAAACTTTCTTCACATTTATCAGTCCATTCAAACTTCTTATCTTTTCAATAATTGGGTCATTGGTCTTGCTATGCTGGAGAATCCTTCAACAAACCGGCGGTAATATCCCGCCAATCCGAGAAATGCACGGACTTCAGTCTGAGTGGTTGGGGCTTTCCATTCTGCAACGGTTTTGATTTTAGAGGGGTCAACGGCAATTCCTCCCGCAGACAAGATATGTCCCAGGAATCCTACTTCCTTTAACCAAAACTCACATTTGCTGAACTTGGCGTACAACTGATGCTCCCGAAGGGTATCTAGGACAACTTCCAAATGTTGCTCATGTTCTTCTTCGGATTTGGAGTAGATAAGGATGTCGTCGATGAAGACAACGACAAACTTATCCAGGAAGTTCATAAAGATCTTATTCATGAGATTCATGAAGTAAGCGGAGGCATTGGTCAATCCAAATGACATGACATTGTACTCATACAATCCATATCTGGTGGTAAAGGCAGTTTTGGGGATATCGGTGGCACGAATCTTTAGTTGATGGTAACCAGTCCTAAGATCAATTTTAGAGAATACTTTGGCACCAGTTAGCTGGTCAAACAGGTCTTCTATCTTTGGCAAAGGATACTTGTTCTTGATGGTGACATCTTTAAGCTTACGGTAATCCGTACATAAACGAGTGGCACCGTCCTTTTTATCCACAAACAAAACTGGGGATCTCCAAGGTGACGCACTCGGTCGAATCAGACCTTTGAACAACATATCATCCAGTTGCTTCTTCAGTTCCACTAACTCTGTCGGGTTCATACTACATGCTTTCTGGGCTATAGGTCATGTTCCAGGGATTAACTCGATGATAAACTCGATATCCCGATCTGGGGGCATACCGGGTAAATCATCAGGAAACACATCGGGGTATCGACAGACGACCCTGATTTGGTCCAAGGTGGGCTTGGCTTAACTCTGGTTGCAGGTGAACTTTCTGGGCAGCCTCTCAGACACATGTTCTACTAACACTCCGGTGCTACTAGTCATGGTGATGGCCTTCTTGGCACAATCAATCAGTCCATGATGTTTTGACATCCAGTCCATACCCAGTACTACTTCCAAACCTTTGGCTCCCAGGACAATCAAATTTGCATAAAAATCTATTTCATGTATTCTGATAGGCACATCTTTGCAAATTTTTCTAGCTTTAGTTGTTGAACCAGGTATTTGAACTATCATGACATGCTTCAAACTGATGGGTGAATCTTACTAGTGCATGCAAAATCCTCAGTAACAAACGAATGCGATGCTCCAGAATCAAACAACACTCTTGCATGTATTGAGTTAATAGAGAACATACCCAACACGACATCTGGTGCTTCCTGGGCTTCATCCGCACTCATGTGAAAGAGGCGGCCGCTGCGGTTGTTCGGGGTGAACTTCCTGCCGGTGGAGACACGGCGTTGCTGCTGAGCAGGGGCAGAGGTGTTGGCGGAAGTCTTGGCTAACCTTTTGGGGCACTCATTGGAGTAGTGACCCACTATTCCACATTCATAACAAGTGATGGTGGACTTGTCCTTGAGGGTGATGGGAACATCGTTGCTCCCAGTCCTTGGAGCAGTGTTGGAGTTGTTGTTGTTGGGGGCTCTCATCGGGGCGCGGTTGAAGTGGTTGGTGTTGGCATGGTGGGGGTTGTTGTTGTTGTTGTTGTGGCCTCCTGGCCTAGGGTGGCCTCCACTCCGGTTCTGAAAACCCGGACGTGACATCTGCATCGGTGGCTTGTTGTTTCTTGGGGCAAACCCTCCGCTTGAGCTAGGGCGAAACCTTGGGGTATTGCTAGGCCCACTCTGGTGCATCATGCGGCGCTTCCGGTTCTCGTTGGCTTGGTTGAGTTTTCCCTCCATCTGGATGGCTGAATCAACCAGGGCTTCAAGATCAGCAAAAGGAATGTTGACCAGCACAGTCTGCATCTCATCGTGCAGTCCGTTCAGGAATCTCTCCTTCCTCTTCTCAGTGGTGTCCGTCTCATCCGGGGCGTACCTTGACAGAGTGAGGAATCGTCGCGGTATTCTACCACGGTCGATGCCTGCCTCGCTTGAGTTCCCTGAACTCGTCCCTCATTTTCTTGATCAGACTCGGTGGCACGTGATACTTGCTGAACTTGAGCTTGAAATCTGCCCAAGTCATCATTTTCCCCGCATTCAATGCACGGGCACTCGTCCACCAGGCTCGTGCAGGTCCTGCCAAGTAGTGGGTGGCAAACAGCACCTTATCATTGGCTTCTACTCCGGCAACTTCAATATTGTTCTCCATGGTTTGGAGCCAATCATCAGCATCAATGGGCTCTTCCGTCTTGCTAAACACAGGTGGGTTAGTGTTCTGGAAGTTCTTTAGCTTGGAGCCCGGGTGATCATGGTTTCCATGGCCTTGGTTGTATTGAGCGATCTGTTGTAGTGCTGCGTTATTGGCTTGCCTTTCAGCTCTTTCAGCCTCTCTATCTGCCATCATCATCTGCAACATCTGCATCATTGCATCCTGATTTGTGCTGCGAGTTGGAGGTGCCATCTGAATATTGAGATAAATCATGAGACGAGGGGGAAATTTCTATGGCTTATTTTGGGTAAAGTTCAAAAAGTTTAAAACTTGAGTTCTTGACATGTTGAAATTAAACACACTTTTATTCATTCAAGGAGCACACATTACAAACTAACACACCGGATGGTTTGAAGAACCATTTCACCGTTCTACGATACAAGGGACCGATACAAACTCACGCCTACTCAAGTGCTCATGTGAAACTACTCTTCATCAACATTGATCGGGAAGGAATTATTCATCCCGGCTTCCAGGTGCTCATAGCCATCCACATAGGGGTGGAAGGCTAGGTCTTCGTCTTCCTCTTCTTCGTAGTCATCATCATTGCTCACATAGGAGTATCCATCTCCCTGGATGTCTTCTCCTTCGCCTTCTCCCTCCAGGTCCTTGAGCTGTTCTGCCTGGGCTTCGACAGTCTCCTTCAGTGAGGCTATCTTTGCTTGGAGGCGAGCGATGGTGTAGTCCTTCTTCGCGTTCAGGCGGCGAAGAGTCCTGCGCTCCTTGGCGATGACCTTGACGGTCTCGGCCTATTGAGCCAGCTGGATGTAGGTGTGGTTGGCGTAGGCGCGGGAGTTGTCCAGCTCCATGCGAGTCTCGCACAACATGAAGTCAAGGTGGTCCACATGATGCCTCGGCTCGGGGTGGAACGACAGGTTCATGGGTACTCCAAGGGAGTTGTGCCTTGCGAGGTGAGCAAAGCGTTCCCCTTGGATAGCCATCGCGTTCTGCCCGCACAGATGGGCAAGTGCTTCCTGAAGAGCACGAGCGAGTCCGTCCGCCCAGTTGTTCTCCCTGAGGGAGAACTGGATCCTGTCGGACATGGGAAACTCAAGCTTCCCTCGGAGGTCGGCCATGATGACCCACTGCAGCTGTCCTCCGGGCTGGTCGTTGACTTGACCCCCGAAGAACTCCGGAGGCGGGCGTCCAAGTAACTCCGATAGGGCATGGAGGTCCCTCTCAAAGATCATGTCCCCGCCATTCCCTAGCTGGTAAACCTCGGTCTGGGTGAACGGCTCCATCTGTAGAGGAATTAGATGAGTAAGTTAGAGAAGTGCAAGTGTTCAAAATTTTAAGTAACTCATAAGGAAGAGCATGAATTTATTGTTTTGAAAAGATCTCAAAGGTAAGAGTGTGAATATGTTTTCGTAACTATTCACTTCATTAAATTTGAAACTAAGTTTTCCAGACTTCCATTCTAACTAGGGTCTCCTAAGGTCAAACAAACGCTCTGATACCAACTTGTCAACACCCGGATTTTTAAGTCCAGATGCCTATTATGCCATACATCGCAATCCCAGGAAGATTGTTTTTGCGAGACATAACAGTTGAATATCATAGAGTCATCATTTATTACAACACATAATCGTCTTACAGCAATAGATCACATGATCCAATATTACACAAATAGTTGATCTAATGACCAACTACACAATACGTAGCGGAAGCGAAGTAGTAGTGGACTATCTATTCCACAGGCAACGCTTGACGTTAGAAGATGCTCCTATTTATCGTAGATGTCCTGTTGTCCGTCGTCTTGATACTGTTGCTCCTCTTCATAGTCTGGCATTTGAATAGCCAGGGACACAGCCATGAGTACTTTAAAGCACTCGCAAACTAATACTAATGTAAGTGCTTAGCAATTTTAGTAAGGGGTGCTAAGCTCTAGGTTTATTTGCATAAAGCCAAGTTTAGTTCATAAACATTTAGTAAAGACTCCTCATTTTTGCTAACTAACTCAAGTGGGAACATTAGTGTCATTCCCACAACTCAGTTGCGATTCAAGTCAATTCACCTTTTAATTCAACATTCCTTTTTAAGACAAAAGTTCTGACAACAGAACAGTATGGCCTTTCCAATTGTCCGTAACCGTGGACACGGCTATTCGAATAGGTTTAACACCCTGCAGAGGTTGTACTCTTGTGCCACAACTTTTGATTACATCCGTCGAGGATAACCCCGAATCATCGTAACTCAGTACGCGGATCATCAACCATAACCTTTCACTTATATACCCTAGTATAGGCACCTCTCCCCATAAGCTTGGCCTCCCGGTGAAGACAAACCGTCAACCCGGGAACTGCACTGAGGCTTGGGTCCGACATTCACCTCATATTCACATCATTTCACTTTTAACGGAGGCAGCCTCGGCATAACCCCTATGATGCTTGTTTAGAGGGAACCCATACTAAGATACACAAACTTCTAGTTAAGCCCTACCCATACTCAGGTATTGTAGGGGTACTTGTATAATTGGAAGGGTATCGCATCCGAACCCAATCATCAGTTTTCCTCAAAAGTCACCAAGTCATTCATGTCACATTCACCTTCAAAATCTTTCAAAGTCATTTCATTTCACATGTTCCCATCTAGAGTAGTCAATTTTATTTAGTTAGCACTAGCAACTAGTCATGAGGGGTGCTATCTAGTTTTGATTGCTCTAGGCTAAATTTGATGCTCTTGTTCTACTCTAGACCAAGTGAATCATAACTCAAAAGTAAACTTTGAAATACAATAAGCAAAAATAATTGCAAGGTAAAAACATGGGATAGGTTTATAAGACATAAAGTAAAATGTGATGGTGCCCTGCTCTTGTAGAGCTTTGCATTAGAGTGGTTTGCAAGAATATTAGCTTGCCTTGAGTGGGGTAGTGATCAAAGTTCTGTTCCTCCTCCTGAGAGTAGATTTCCTCCTCCTGGTACTCCTTGGTACTAGCGTCTATACACGAATACGAGGTATACAATCACCAAACAAATCTTGAGTACTAGATTAAACACACCAAAGGTTCACACAAGTTATTCTAACATCACATTCTTATTCACATGGTGGTTGACTTTGTTTTCTTACTTAAGAGAAGAAAAAAAATTTCCTCTCATTATATCTTGTTAAGACTTAATCTCCTCAAATAACAAAGTATGAATACATGTGTTGACCAAGGTCAACACTTCATAATGGTCATTTGGGAAAAATGATTTAAATGGGATACTAGATCTCATGTGATTTAAAACCTATATGGAACAATTTAATATCATTAAGTAATCACACATGAGGTGCTATAAACTAAGATCATTACCTCATGTTGGATTACTTAAGACAATAATTGAAATGAGAGAGTAGCTCTCATATTATTTAAACAAAATAAATGAGATGATTTAAATGGACTAGAAATGGCTCCATAGCCATTATTTTGCTCTAGTCCATGATCATACAAACAACTATGCTATCTTTCTGCAAAAACAATTAGAGTATGTCAAATGAGATTTACGAGAGTTGGAATCAACTCAAAATCACTTATGGTTGAATTTTAAATAAAGTTTGAAGTTTGAAAAGGCCCTGCCTTGTTATTTTTACTATTCAAAATCTACAGTGAATCTGAGGGTGAGACCAGTGGGATTGTTTAGATAATTTCATAGGCTTTCCAAATATATAAAGTTCACAAAATTTGGTTTAGCCGATTTGAAACTACTTAAGTTTTAGTAAGGCATCTGTAAGCAATTCAAACAATCTGAAATTTCGAATTTGAATGCGTGGGTTGGCGGGAAGGGAACTGGGCCGTTGCGGGGAAAATAAGTTGGGCCAGCCCAGCAGCGTGGCTCACACGCGCGGGCCGCCTGGCAAGATGGGCTCCACCTGTCAGTGCCACTTATCCAGCGAATCGGTACGAGGGACAGGAGGCGTTGGATTAGAACTCGATCTAACGGCGCACGAGCATCGTCGTCTCCGACGAGATGCCGTGGCTCTGGCGGCGAGGGTGGGGGGTCGGAGAGCCTACCGTTGCTCCGGCGGTCGACGACGAGGTGTGCGGCGACGTTGGCGAGGACGACGAGTCGACTGGTACCGGCAGCGTGGCTCGAGGACGCTCCAATCGACGGCGAGGATCTCCGGGTACTGGCGGGTTCCGGCTTCAAATTGGAGCTGCTCCGGCGAGGTGGGGGCTAATCGACTAGTCGAGGAGAGGCAGAGATGGGAGGAGAAGCGATGAGTGTGAAGAATTGGGGCGCGGGAGTGCTCAATTTATAGAGGGGAAGGTGACTGGCGGGTGCCCGTGGAGGTCAAGCATGGCGCGGCGGCTCCAGTGCTCGAAGGGCCAAGGCGAGGACAGCGTGGTGTAGGCGGCATCATGGCGATGCTCAACGTCTCTCTGGCGCGGCAAAAGCGTGACGGGATTGATCGGGCGCATGCATTTTCTGCCACGGTACTGGCGGCAGAACGTCGACGAGGACGACAGCGACGGTGCACGCGCAGGGGCTCGAATGTGTCTAGTGGCTAGCTGGTGTGGTGGCGGTGCTCGATGCAGAAGTAGAGGGGTAGAGGAGGACTGAGGCGATGGGGCGAGCTGCCGCTCTGGCGCGCCTAGGGCTTGGTGATCACGCGTACTGGCGTGCACTGGGCGTGCTGGGCACGCTCTGGCCTGGCCAATGCCAGCCTCGCGCGAGCCAGGGCAGTGCATGGTGCTCATCAGTGATGCCAGGGGAGTGTACTGGGCAAGGTTAAAGTGAGAGAGGAGGAGCAGAGAGATGGGTGGCGTGCTGGCCGGCATGGTGCTCGGCATGGTGAGGAAAGTGATCTCTCCAGGCTTTAATCACCAAGAGAAAGTACTGGCAGTGATGCAGGAGAGGTAGAGGAGCAATGATCAACAAAGATCAAAAGAGGTTTAGTCAAAAATCTGGTGGATAATAGAGTGTGTGTCAAATCTGAATTTCTGCCTGCAAGGTGTTCGACAGTATGGCCGCATGAAGAAAATGTTTGAATTTTTCAAATCTTTTTGGTGGAGTTGAGTTGAATATTCTTTGAAGAAGAATGGTGGTGGTGGTGTGCAAAATGGTGCTAGTTTGCAAAGTTTCAAATTTGAGATGATCTTCTCTTTGATTCAATGTTGCAACTTGTCACCTTTATACTGGTCAATGTAGACAGAGTCAACCCTGATGGTCAACACCAAAAATGTTCATCTTGATATGGTCTTGGATGAGGTGGAAAGAAGTGAGGGGTTTTAGTTTAAGAATCTGCCAAACCAGGGGCTCAAAGTAGGCATGATGTTATAAAAGTGCAAATTGACCATTATCATATGCAACAAGGATTTGATTTTTTCCTTTGATTTGATTTGTGTTTCTTTGATGCAAATGTGTTTGTTATTGATATATTAGTGTTTCACAAGCAATGGCACAAGCAATGGTGGCCTTGGTTGATGATTTGCGAAAATGGCCATTTGTGTATGTCAGTGATATTTGTCTTTTTCCATTTCTTTTATTTCTCTCTATTTGGGGTTCTATGATCATGTACTAGGGTTTAAGCACATTAGAATAACACATCAACACTCATCATGGCAATGGCATACAAGAATGCAGGAACACTTATGCATAGCACTATATGTAAAGAAAAGTTTTTGTTAGTTCCAAATTTTGAGTAATTGATTTCTTTGTCTTTATTGAGTTGAAACTTGGGATGTTACAAACATCCAGAAACCTTCGTGCCTATTTTCGCTGCGAAGAAACAACACTCAGTCATCGTTCTCCTCGGCGCTGTCGCTGTGGTAGTGCCGGCAGTAACGCGTCTCGTCGAACACCTTGACGCTCATGTCTCGCTCGCCAAGGTAGGAGAACGTGAGCACTAAGCCAGCTTGGAGGTGGTGGTAGCGCGTGAACTTCTCCCAGCCGGTGTGAAGGTACATCTTGCCGCGCGCATCGAAGATCACATTCACAATCCACCGGCAGCTGACGCAGGCAGCCTCCCGCACATGCAGCGAGGCCGGCTCGTCACTAGCGACGAAGTCGGCGAACTTATCCGGCAACCTCTGGATGTCGAGTGGGTCGCCCTTGAGGACGGCGACGTACTCGAACAACACTTGCCGCTCCACCTCCTGCAGGTCCGACGATGAAGACGACAGCATGGCAGGCGACGGCGAGCATGCAATTGTGCCGCGGCCACGACCACGACCACGACCGCTACCTCGGCCTCGACCAGACATGGTGTTGTCTCTTCACATGGTGGCGACTTGGGTTGGGGAGAGAGGCACTAGAGTTTATGTGGGGGGACGATGCGAGAGCGCCCCTTTTATAGGCCGAAGGGAGGCGGGGGAGCGGTGACGCTCATTAACGCCGACACGGGAGAGCTAGGCGCGGGACGGTTCGCTGCGCGTCTGTGGAAACTGCACCACCGCTGCGTGCCAATAACTCCCTTTGCGAGGTAGGCGAAAATTAGGTTAAAATTGAATGTGCCGCTGACGCGTCGGCCCCGCCATTCCGCGCTGGCGTCGACTTTTGGGATGTGTGGCTGACAGGCGGCTCCCACGCCCAAAATTTCCGCCTCGCGAGGCGCCGGTGCGCCCGATTCGCGCCCTTGGCCAAAGACCGGCACGGGGTTGCCGACGCTTCTATTAGACTCGGAAATGTGCCGTCGCTATTTGGGGTGCGCCGGTGTGAGCCTATTTTCGCTCACGGCCCCAAATCACTATCGGCGCCACTATGGGGTGCGCCGGTGGA
>NC_061511.1:28073987-28187511 GCF_022539505.1 Lolium rigidum
GATGCTCTAACATAAGCCATTTTAACAAACTATTTTAGTCTCTCAAAACAATTTCCATTATAGAAAGTGTTTATGAAAATCGAATGTGAATTCAAAACAAGCCAAGTCAAGTGGGTGTGGTCAAGGCTGTCAAGCCAAAAAAAAAAGGCATCACGGGCGAGTCTGCTGGTATGTCAGAGGGGGCACGTGTCGACCTCCCATTGCGTCTCCCACCTGCAGCAGCGCACCCACTCCCCCTCCATTCCCGCCTTTTACACTCACAGCCTCTCTCTCTCTCTCTTCGGGCTCTCCGCTTTCTTCCACAATCTTCCCTCGCTTCCCCTTCGAGAGATTGAGAAGAGAGAAACCCTAGACCGCCGCCGCCGCCGCCGGAGGAGTAGGAGGAGAAGGGAGCATGGCCTTAGACCTCCTCGACATCCCGCTGAACAGCTTCTTGGAGCAAGCCCTCGGCAAAGGTTCCTCCTTTCCCCTCTTCCACCATTGCCGGTGCTAAACCCACTTCTTCCATCTCCCCTTCGGCGCACCGATGCTCTGTTTCTCTGCTGATTCGCCTTCGCATGCAGATGAGGACGCCTGGCCCCCGGAGGCGCGCTTCGTGGTCGCCGCCCACCGCGGCAACGTCGGCCGCCTCAAGGGTAATCAGCCGATTCATCTCTTCCCCCCACCCCCTTCTCAAAAGTTGCCCCTTTCTGCTCCTCCTCCTCCTTCCGCGCGCGCGCGCCGGTCGATTTCCTAATAATCGCCCGCGCGCCCAACTGCAGAGATCGCCAGGAGGCTGGACAAGAACGGGAAGCGCGGGGTCGACGCCACGGTGGCCGCCACCACCTTCCAAGGCATGAACGCGCTCCACGCCGCCGTCCGTGGGCTCGGCAAGCTCGCCGTCTGCCGCTACCTCGTCGACCAAGTCGGGATGGACGTCAACATGTGGGACACCTCCGAAAGTAAGTAATCCACCGCGCGCGCGCCCCAGCCCCCATCTCCTTCAGTTCTTCGCATCCAACACAGCCAGCATATACTAGTTCCTTGATGGCTAACTGCATCGATTCGATTCACCTGCTTGTGTATGCGCTAGGCAAGAAGACGCCCCTGGAGCACGCCGTGGCCGGCGGCAACCTGCCTGCCGCCAGGTTCCTTCTTGACCATGGTGCCGATCTCCATCAGGAAAATGAAAAGGGCGTCACTGTTATTCATCTGGCTGCAATGAAAGGTACAAGGCAAGGATCAGAACAAGTTTCCCCTTAAGTGCGTGTCTGTATATGACGTGTCCTTGGGACTTCACCATGATCCCAAATCCTGCTCGGACATCTTTCCGTGCCTGCGTTTCCTGTAGGTTGCTGCAAATCTAATCATGCTCTGGTCTTTACACCTTACGTGTCCATCAGCCTGTTCGTTTCAGATATTATTTTTGTGCGTCTTCTTTCACTGCCATCACATTCTTACCTTATGCTATTTTGTTCTACTCACTGAAACTTACGATTCTTTTAGCATCTAAAACTTGCTGCTCCAAACATGTTACCTTGTGCTATTTTTATTCTACTCACTGAAACTTATATTTTTTAGCATCTGAAACTTGCTCGTCCAAACATGTTACCTTGTGCTATTTCTTTCTAGCAACTGAAACATATATATTCATACAAACATACTGAAACTCGTTCATCCGAAAATATTACACTGTGCTACTGTAGCCGTTGAAACTTGTTCACAACAACCTTTTGATGCCCCTATTATTATATTTCTCAAGTGTAAAATTCTCTTATCTGCTCAAAATCAAACTTGGCTGGCCAAAGATGGTTTGATTGTATATTGTTCTGATCTTCGGTCTTCTATATACTTGTCCAGGCAAGTCTGAAATAGTAAAGCTGCTGCTTTCTAGAGGAGCTGATGTCGACGCCAAATCAGAAGAAGGGACACCACTGCATTTGGCTGCTGTTAAAGGACATGAGAGTACTGTGGAGGTTTTGTTGGAGCACCATGCAGATGTACTGTTCTTAAACCGTTTTCTTATGGGTTGACCCTACATGACCTGTGTTATATTTGTTTTACTTGAAATTAGTTATGCCAATACATGCTATGGCTTAAAATTTGCTTTCTCAAGGACCCATGTGTCATTATTATGGCATGGAAATGTTTATAGTAGCCTTATAGTAGTCCTTGTGTCTTACAGATCAACAAGCTTGTGCCTTCTTGTCTATTAACACCTGTGGAAGCTGCAGTATTTGCTGCTTCTACGCCTTGTGCAAAGCTATTGATTCAGGTATTGCATTGTCTACTGATGTGCTTTTCCATGCAAGAGAGACTCTCTAATTAACTGCTGATGTTACGTTTGGTTATATCTAAGATGAGCATCAATTTATATGGATAAACTGTATGCTTATCCTGTCTTGTGCATGTATGTTTGGTAGGCTGGAGCTAATGTGAATGGTGTTAATCATTGCTTGGCAAGAGCTGCAAAAGATGGCTTAACTGAAATCACTAAGTGCTTGTTGGAGGCAGGTGCAGACCCAAATCGTCCTGATGAGGTGACATTCTTTTTTTTTTCACGATATCATACTTGGCTGCTTGAATTTGCAGCGTCAGTTCTGGACTTCTAGTAGACTACTGGTGTGGCACAATTCTATTACATCGTGTCTTGTACTTTCTGAAAATATGGCATTACAAGTCTATGCATAAAGGGAACCGAAGGTGCAAGCCAATAAGTTTAGTTTTGTCCAAAATAGTGCTTGAGTCTTAGAGTATGTGGGCATCAGTTGAATGGGATAACTTTAAAATCAAGATAAATAATTTTGACACTACTCTGTCGTATGATTAGCTTGAGTACTTTCAGTTGCCTTTATAGTTTTTACAGAAGCATATCAATGTTTCCTTTTCTGTTTGGCATATATTTCATACACAGGAAGTTATAGGATGCTATCTAGGCCTATCGGTACCAAACTAATAGTTTGAAGAAAAAAAGAGTACAAGGCTACAAGCTGCGTTCTAGACTAGTTGCTTCATTAGCATTTGTTTTGTGGTATTATCATTTTGTGATGTCCATTTGTCTAGCATAGTAATGCTTACATTACCAGGGGACCATTTCACTTGTCTTGCTTATTTAACTTCAGTATTGCTTAGTAAGCTTTCTTCTTTTGCTTGACAGCGTGGTCGAATGCCGATAGAGTTAGCCGCTGTGTATGGTAGAAGGGAAGACGTCGAGCTGCTGTTTCCGTTCACGTCCCCAATTCCAAATGTTGCAGACTGGAGCGTTGATGGGATAATCAATCATGCCAAACTGGAGAACATGCAGCTAATGGTATGTTATTATGGCAATTATGATTGCGCTTTCACCATCAGTTCAGTCCCACTAACTGCCCCATGCAGTATTTTAGCAGTCTGTAAACAGAAAAGAATTGTTTGCCATACTCTTTGACTTTACATCAAATCACTCAATTATATCATTAAATTTCATGCATCAAACTTTTGAATGTATGACTAAAGTTACTGTACGTTGCTCAGGATGATGATGCGGTTAACATGAGAAAGTCTGACCTGAAACAGCAAGGGGATGAAGCATTTGAGAATCAGGATTACACAAAGGCGTCGGTGCTCTACACAAAGGTATTATTGTGTTTGTCTACCTCATAGAAAGTTAATCTTTTGAATGACGATTATCATCATCTCACTGGATCTAGCTTAGTGTGTGAAGTGTGAATGTATTAATCTGGGATTTATCTTTTCTTTTGAAGGAATAGTAAGTTTTATCTATAGCCCAATTTCACCTAATAAACATGGCAAATCTTAACAGCATGTCTTTAATGTGGCAGCAGCAATATACTGACATACTTGTGTTCATACTTACAGGCACTCAGGGCTGATCCTTACGATTGTAAAATGCTCGCCAACAGGAGCCGCTGCTGGCTCCGCTTAGGAGACGGGCAGAAGGCTCTGGAGGACGCGATCAAATGCAAGATAAGTAACAGGGACTGGGCAGAGGCACACCACCGCGAAGGAGAAGCCCTGATGATGCTGAAGGTGCGCTAGAGATCACATTTCTTGCATTCTCACATTTGGCTGGCCAAGTATGCACTTAATCTGTGTTTCCTCAGGAGTATGAGAAAGCTTGCGAGGTTCTTACGCGCGGCCTGGAGCTGGACCCCGAGAACGACGAGATGGACAAGTTGTTCTGGTAAGAGAACCAAGGCTTACTTTTTTTTTCTAGAGAACCAAGGCTTACTTTTCTCGAACTGACAAAAGGATAGTGACCTTATGAAACTGAGCCTAGTGATCGTTCCGTTTGATATTCTGATCGGCTTGTGCTTTCAGGGAGGCGATGAAGCTGAAGAAGAAGTGATGCCTGCACGTCCGCGACGCTGCGAAGTGGAAGCCCTTTTTTGTGTTCTCTGACATGATTACAGACTACTTTAAGTCAGGAGTAGTAGCAGCATGTTGCTGTTAAGGCTGCATACTACAATGGCTCATGCTGTCATTTTGGTGACGGTCTAGTAGACTCTGGAACTAGTAGAAGCAGCAGTGGGTTACTGGCAGTTTTTGAGATGTTTGTGCCCTGGGTGGCTATGATACATGCAGATGCAACAACTTTTCTACTCTCACTGCATCCAGTTTTTTTTTGTGAGAGGATGGTGGATGAGGATGGGTTGAATTTAGGATGTTTAGCGGGATGAAAGGCCTTTGCTTTTTACGCGAAAATTTGAAAGTTTGTATGTCGCAACTATATTTACCTCGCTATCGCCTTCACTTTTATCATTGGATCTTGCTCCTATGTTGATAAAAGTTGAAGTATTTTTCTACATGCACTCATCTCCCACATTATTGATGTTCATGCCGTACCACATAACGAACAAAAATACGCATGTTTCTCTGTGTCTCATCATGAAATGGTGTTGCCACCCTTAGGACGAATCGATGCGAACCTCGTTAGCAGTCATCGAACATCACATTCGACCCGAACCCTTGCATATTTACCTCTATTGCCATCAACTGCCATAGTTGTCACCTCTCGGAGCTCATGAATCTGCACCCAAATTGGCCTAAATTTCAGCTTCACATTCTCAGCATGCAATTTTCCATGGTTGAAAAACACTGCGTAGTTTCAAAGAATCTAGGCCCTGTTTCCACATGTTCCCAATCTCCCAAGCAGAAAACCTAAGTGATAAAGAGGTCGTAACATATTGCCCTAAATCAAACCCATGTGCGAAGTTCCACTCTGCTCTCACCTTCCCCCTAGAATGCAGCTTGGCTAAAAGATTTCTCTATTTTTAAGCAAGAGCAAGCCATTGCACATTTTCATTAATCACCTCCTAATCATCAATGGCCTTGTCTTCTTTGAGGTCCAGTTGTTCCAACATCACATCAATGTACTACATCTTCTTCCCCTTATTCACCACTTGTCGCTAAGCAAGCATCCGAATACGTTGTCTTGCATTCGCCACACCTTCGCCTAGAAACCCTGGATCAAAAAGCCTACCAAGAACCTGCACCAACATCGTGGAACCAAGTCTTCCCCTTGATTAGCAGAATGCAAGGCTAATAGGGTAAGAGAGATCAAACCGAACTCCCGATGGCAATGGGTACCCATCACCCGCTTACCCATCGGATTTTTACCCATTAGGATAAGGGTATGGCAGAAAATTTTAACCCATGAGTAAGTAAATGGTAAAAAGTCTCTACCCAATGGGTATGGCGGGTGTGGGTATGAGAATGCAAAACGGATACTCGTATACCCACCTAGCATGTTATCTCGTTCGAACCGTTATTTTGGAAAAGGAAGGCCTTATTTATGTTACCTCATTCGAACCTTTAAATTTCCGTGAACCTATGAAGTTCACGAGTTTGAATTATAATTGGTAGTATGTTCTTATGCAACTTATGTTGGGCTGAAATATTGTGTTCTTTCATATATGTTGGGTTGTACTAAAATGCTGATTTTTTCCACATAGGTTATGTTGTTTTGCAGTTTATATTCACATGTCATACTGTTTTGTTGTTTCCTTTCTTATACATATGTTGCATTGTTGTTTCTCCCCATTTACGTGGTCTGTTTTGATGTTCCTTTTTCATGTGTTCTGGTTTGGACTGCCGGATAGGTATTACCCATGATTTTTTTTAAACCCGTTGTGTGGCCATTGGATAAAATCTGTACCCATGTGCGGGTGTAGGTGCGGGTAGCGTGTAAAATTACACGACATGGGTGCGGGTTTGGTTAGGCTCCACCCACACCCAATGGCCACGGGTGCCCACCGGGAAACCGAACAAGGATAGTGAACTCTCCGTCAAACCGAGTTTGTCGGGAGGAAGAAGCGCTAGTCGCCTGGAGAAAGGAAACTTGAAAGAGCAGAAAAACACACAAACCAGAATTCTCTTTTGTGTATATCTGAAAATCGAATGTGAAGTAGTAGCATGCGAATGCCGTGGGTGTGGTCAAGCAAGAGTCCAAGGCAAAAAGGCAGCACGGGCCGGCTCTGCTACCGTGCTCAGAGGCTCAGAGCGCGGGGGCACGGGTCGACTCCCCATTGCGTTGCGTCTCCCATCTGCAGCAGCGCACCCACACCCACCTCCCTCTTCGCTTCCCGCCCCATTTCTTTTCAGTCTCTCTCCCCATTCCTCCGCTTCCTTCCGCCGCCGGAGATTGAGAGAGGATAAACCGTAGGCTGCCGCCGCCGCCGGAGGAGAGAGCATGGCCATGGACCTCCTCGACACCCCGGTACCCAACCTCTTCGAGCAACTCCTCGGCGAAGGTCCTCCCTCCTCCCTCCAAGCCAAAAAGGTCTTCCCTTCGGCGCACTGATGCTCTGTTTTTGTTTTGATTCGCCTGCGCAGACGAGGACGGCTGGCCACCGGAGGCGCGCTTCCTGGTCGCCGCCTACTACGGCAACGTCGGCCGCCTCAAGGGTAATCAACTGATCCCCTTCTCCCTCCCCCACCCCCCAAAAAGCTGCCCTTTTCTGCTCCTCCTCCTCCTCCCGCGCAGATCGATTTCCTAAACACCTCACCCAACTGCAGAGATCGCGAGGAGGCTGGACACGAGCGGTCAGCGCGGGGTCAGCGCCACGGTGGCCGCCACCACCTACCGCGGCATGACCGCCCTCCACGCCGCCGTCGGCGGGCTCGGCAGGCTCGCCGTCTGCCGCTACCTCGTCCACGACGTCGGGATGGACGTCAACATGTGGGACGCCTCCCCAAGTAATCCATCCGTCCATCCATCCTCTTCGCATCCAATCCAACACATGCATGCAGCATTGCAGCATCAGTTCTGTTCGTCGATGGTTAACTGCGCGCGTCCGTTGATCTGCTTGCTTGTTGCTCGCGCGCGCTAGGCAAGAAGAACCCCCTGGAGCACGCCGTGGCCGGCGGCAACCTGCCTGCCGTCAGGTTCCTTCTTGACCGTGGCGCTGATCTCCATCAGGAAAATGAGCAGGGCCACACTGTTCTTACACTAGCTGCAACCAAAGGTACAATGCGAGGATCCTTAGGTGTCCTGTTTTTTTGTTTTGGTTTCCCATTAATAATTACCTGACTTACGTCTGCCCTTGGGATTTTACCTTGATCCTGAATCCTGCTATGTTCGTGCTTGCAATTCCTGTAGGTTCGCTATAATTTACTGTAATCAAATAGCGTCTGGTCTTTACACTTTACATGTCCATCAGCCTGTTGACTTTAGATATTTTGGTGTGTCTTCTATCAATGCCAAAACATATTCTTACCTTGTGCTGTTTTATTCTACTATCTGAAAATTATAATTTTCCAGCATTTCAATCTTCCTCGTCCAAGCATACATGTTGTGCTACTATCACAGTTAGAATTTGTTCACACCAACCAACCTTTTTGTTGCCACTGTTACTATGTTTCTTAAGTGTAAAAAAATGTTCTCCTTTTTGCTCTATCTGCTCAAAACTTGGTTGGCCAAAGATGGAACTATTGAATATTGTTCTGATCATCAGCCTTCCACACTTGTCCAGGGAAGAGTGAAATAGTAAAACTGCTGTTTCCTAGAGGAGCTGACGTTCAGGGCAAATCAGAAGAAGGGACACCACTGCATTTTGCTGCTATTAAAGGATATGAGAGTACTATGGAGGTTTTGTCGGAGCACCACGCAGATGTACCTTGCTTATACCATTTTCTTATCTGTTGACCCTACATGGCATGTGTTATATTTATTTTACTCTGTACTTGAAATTAGTTGTGTCAATGTAACGAACACACAAGATATGGCCTAAATTTTTCTCTCTCAATTCTCAAGGACCTGTCTATTATTATTATGGCATGGAAATGTTTATAATAGTCTTTGTGTCTCACAGATCAACAAGCTTGTGCCTTCTTGTCTATTAGCACCTCTAGATGCTGCAATATTTGCTTCTGCTACGCCTTGTGCAAAGCTATTGATTCAGGTATGGCATTGTCTACTGATGTGCTTTTCCACGCAAGAGAGACTTTCTCCAATTGACTACTGATGTTGCGTTTGGTCATATCTGAGATGAGCAGCAATTTATATGGATAAACAGTATGTTTACCTTGTCTTCTACATGTATGTTTGGTAGGCTGGAGCTAATATTAATGGTATTAATAATTGCTTGGCAAGAGCTGCAAGCGAAGGCTTAACTGAAATCGCTAAGTGCTTGTCGGAGGCTGGTGCAAACCCCCAAATCGTCCTGATGAGGTGGCATTTTTTTTTCCAGGAAATCATAATGAGCTGCTTGAATTTTTAGTAGACTAGTACTAACAATATGTTACACTGGTGTGGCACAATTGTATTATACAATGTCTTGTAGTTTCTGAAAATATGGCAGTACAAGTCTATATGTAAAGGGAACCTAAGGTGAAAGCCAATAACTCTAGTTTTGTCCAAAATAGGGCTCGAGTCGTAAAGCATTCGGGCATCAGTTGAATGGGCTAATTTTAGAGTTAACATAAATAAATTTGACACTACTCTGTGGTATGATAAGCTTGACTACTATCAGTTGCCTTTATAGTTTTTACAGAAGCATGTCAATGTTTCCTTTTCTGCTTGGCATCTATTTCATATACAGGAAGTTATAGGATGCTATGTTTATTGAGTAAGTGGCTTTATAAATTTCTTAATGAGGAAGGGGTGTGGCAAGAATTGCTACATACTCCCTCCATCCCAAAATGTAAGGCGTCTAAGGATTAGTCAAAAGTCAACGCATTTTAAGTTTGACCAAGTTTATACACAAAAATATAAACATTTACAGTACTTAATCAACATGAAGAGATTCATCATAAAATATATTTTCTTAATATGTCCATTCGATATTGTAGATGTAAATATATTTTTCTAAATATTTGGTCAAAGTTAGTAAAGTTTGACTTTTGACCAGTCCTTAGACGCCTTACATTTTGGGACGGAGGGAGTAATAAATAGCTAAGACAAAGAACCTTATCTGGGGTGAAAGCTAAGCCTATAGACTCTCCTTTCTGGAAGGGATTGATGGGGGTTAAGGACGATTTCCTTAGTAGAGGTTTTTTCAAAGTTGGTAATGGAGCAATTACTCGTTTTTGGGAAAATACTTGGTTAGAAAAAATGCCTCTAGCCCAGCAATATCCGTCCTTATATAATATTGTGCATCACAAGAATGTAACGGTAGCTCATGTGTTAGCTCAAACACCTCTGAATATTAGTTTCAGATGGCCGTTGGTAGGTAACAAATGGACTTTGTGGTTATAGTTATACCAAAAATTTATGATGGTTAATGTAAATGGAGAGAATGATCGTTTTGTTTGGAATTTGACTTCCAATGGCTTGTTTACGGTAAAATCTATGTATGAGAATCTTATGAATGACCGCACCCCTTTTTTGAGAAAATACCTATGGAAAGTTAAAGCCCCCCTTAAGATAAAAATATTTATGTGGTTTCTGAGTAATAAGGTATTGCTTTCTAAAGATAATTTAGCTAAACGTCGGTGGAATGGGTGTATAAAATGTGTTTGTTGTGGAGAGCAGGAGACTATTAAACACCTCTTTATAACTTGTCCTTTAGCTAAAATACTTTGACGCACGGTTAATTTCACATATGATCTTCCGCCTCCAACAAATATTACGAATATGTTTGGTAATTGGTTAAATGGAGTTGATAGACAATCTAAGGCTTTCATCCGTATTGGGGTTTCTGTCTTATGTAGGTTGATGTGTAGTCTTTTTTTGCTTTGTTTCTTTCGTTGGTTGATTTTTGTATCAATTCTGGGCGATGCTTGATATGTTTCATAGTTGCCGGTGAACCGGATCATCCGGATCGAGGAACGGGATCGAGGAACGAGGTTCGACATGCTAGCGAACAAGGATCGACCAGGGCTACACATCTCCGGTACGCCAAGTTGGATCGTGGATCGCGATCCACTTTGATTTGGGTCGATGAAGGCAACGGAAGCACGGCGCCGGCGGCGAGCCCGCGTGGGCGCGGCAATGGTGGTGGGCCAAGACGGCCTTCTTCCTGGTCGCCATGGTCACCTTGCTGCTGCTCGTCTGCGCCCCGCCCCTGCTCGTCGTGCTCCTGGACTTCGCCCTCCCGCCCACGCTCCTCTTCGCGCACCTCCGCGCCGGCGCGGTCACCCCGAACGGGATCGTGATCCGGCCGCGAATCACGTCGACCCGCTGCCATTCCCGACCCTCGATCCGGGGTCGCGGAACGCGGCACGGACCCCGACTGGCAACTATGCTCTGTACTTGTACATTATTAATAGAAGGCCGTGTGCATCATCATGATGCAGAAGCCGGGGTCTTAATCCCCATTTCGAAAAAAATGCTATCTAGGCTTATCTTGGTACCGAACTAATAGTTTGGAAAAAAAGCAAGAGCTGTATTCTAAAATCTAATCTAGTGGCTTCGTTAGGCATTTTTTTGTGGTATTAAATCATTTTGTGATGTCTATTTGGCTAGCATAGTAATGTTTACATTACGAAGGAACCATTCATTTGTCTTTCTTATTTACTTTCAGGCTTCAGTATTGCTTAGTAAGCTTTCTTCTTTTGCTTGACAGTGTGGTAGAATGCCAATAGAGTTAGCTGCTGTGTATGCTACAAGGGAAGATGTCGAGCTTCAATTTCCTTTCACCTCCCCAATTCCAGATGTAGCAGACTGGAGCGTTGATGGGATAATCAATCATGCCAAACTGGAGAGCATGCAACTAATGGTATGGTACTCTGGCAATTATGATGGCTCATTCCGCATCAGTTCAGTCCCACTAACTGCCCCATGCAATCTTGTAGAAGCTCTGTAAATAATTGTTTCCTATACTCTTTGACTTGATCTCAAATACTAAAATCACTTATATTATATTATTACTTTCACGCATATAACTTCTGAATGTATGACCAAAGTTATTGTATGTTGCTAAGGATGATGAGGCGGTTGACATGAGGAAGTCTGGCCTGAAACAACAAGGGGATGAAGCATTTGAAAAGCAGGATTACAGAAATGCATCGGTGCTATACACAAAGGTACATTATTGTGTTGGTCTACCTTATAGAAAGTTAATCTGTTGAATGAGTAGTATCATCATCTCATTAGACCTGCTAGCTTAATGTGTGAAATGTGACTATTAATCTGGGATGATGTGTCCTCCATTTGTCTTTTCTTTTGATGGAACATTCAGTTTTATCTACAACCCACTGTCACCTAATAAACATGGAAAATCTTTGAGCTAGCAAGCAGAATTTCTCTAATGTGGCAGCAACCGTGCATGTATGGTCTTTGGGTCCGGTTTCCCTTATTAACTGGACCACTTTCCCTCTTCCTATAATGCAATGCGGGAGCTCCCCGCCCTCTGACGAGGTTCCGTCAAAAAAAAAAATGTGGCAGCAACAGTAGGAGAAGCTTTGATGATGCTGAAGGTGCACTGGAGATCACATTTCTTGCATTCTCACATTTGGCTGGTCATGCATGCACTTAAATTGCGTTTCCTCAGGAGTATGAGAAAGCTTGCGAGGTGCTTACGCGTGGCCTCGAGCTGGACCCCGAGAATGACGAGATGGACAAGCTGTTCTGGTAAGAGAGATCAACCATATTTCTAGAGAACCACGGCTTACTTTTCTCCAACTGACAAAGGGATAGTATCATAGTAACCTTATGAAACTGAGCCTAGTGATCGGTCCCGTTGGTGTTCTGATGGGCTTGCGTTTTCAGGGAAGCAATGAAGCTGGAGAAGAACTGATGCATGCCGCCGCTGCGAAACTGAAGCCCTTTTTTTGTGTTTTCGGAGATGGTAACAGACTACTTTCAGTAGGGAGTAACAGCAGCATGTGGCTGTGATGTTAAGCTTGAAACTACAACGGCTGACATGATGTGTCATTCTAGTGAAGGTCTAGTAGACTGTAGAACTAGTAGGAGCAACAGTCGGCTGCTGGCAGCTTTTGAGATGATTGTGCCCTTCGGTGGTTATGATACATGCAGATGCGGCAACGTTTCTACTCTCACTGCATCTAGTTTGTCTGTGAGAGGATGGATGATGATGGATTGAATTTGGGATGTTGAGAGGGATGAAAGCCCTTGCTGGAAGGGGCGAAGCTAGAACAGGTTTTCATTGGGTCGGCTCATAGTTGCCGGCGAACCGTCCGGATCGAGGAACGGGATCGGGGAACGAGGTTCGACATGCTAGCGAACAAGGATCGACCAGGGCTACACATCTTCGGTACCCCAAGTTGGATCGTGGATTGCGATCCACTTTGATTTGGGTAGATGAAGGCAACGGAAGCACGGCGCCGGCGGCGAGCCCGCGTGGGCGCGGCCATGGCGGTGGGCCAAGACGGCCTTCTTCCTGGTCGCCATGGTCACCTTGCTGCTGCTCGTCTGCGCCCCGCCCCCTGCTCGTCGTGCTCCTTGACCTCGCCCTCCCGCCCACGCTCCTCTTCGCGCACCTCTGCGCCGGCGCGCGGTCACCCCGAACAGGATCGTGATCCGGCCGCGAATCACGTCGACCCGCGATCCGGGGTCGCGGAACGCGGCACCGACCCCGAACCTGACAACTATGGGTCGGCTATGTTACTTATGGTGTATTCTTCCACTAATAAGCAATCTTGAAGAACTAATTCAATGAGGAATAGATAAATTTCGCTGGGTTCAGCTGAACCCAACGCTTCTATACCAGCTCCGCCATGCTCGAGTGATGAATTTATTGGATAAGCGTGTTGTTGCACTTGTTGTTTTTCTTCAGTTAAATTGTTAGTTTTTTAGTTAGCGAAGTAGTTAGCTTTGAATGTGTTTTGTGAGTTGCAAGCGGGTCAGTAGGATCGGCATTTGAACACGTCTCAGTAGTGGATGGCACGTCCAAGTAGGAGATGTGGCGAAAGTCGTGGCACACCGTTTTGTATCTCTCTGTATAAAAGAGAAAGGACAGAAAGTAGCAGAGTTTACGGTGCGTTAAAACCTCTCTTAGCTCTCTCAATCTCTCTTCTCTTTTGTTCCCTGGGATGACAATTGTTATCAGATCGAGATGTCAAAGACTTCGTTGGAGATGAATAAGGGCGCTCGCATTGAGGGGAGTGGCTCCAAGCCGCCGACAATCGAAAGGCGTTGCCCTTCCTATCCCTGGCCTGCGGCGACGAGATCGTTGTGTGGGAGTTCTGCCAATGCCCAGTACCCGATACTGACTCTCTCCAACTACACCGAATGGGTCATTGTCATGTACAGCTGGGCATGGGCAGCCCGGCCCGGCCCGAAAATCCCGGGCCAGGCCAGGTCAGGCTTGCACATTGGGTCGGGTTCGGGCCTGATTTTCGAGCCCGGACGTCGGGCCGGGCCGGGTTCGGGCTTGCATAAAACACAGTTTAAGCCTAGTTCAGGCCGGGCTTGTCAGGCCGGGCCGGGCTTTTGGCAGTTCGGGCCGGGTTCGGGCCTAATTTGTAAGCCCGAAGGTCGGGCCGGGCCACGCTCGGGCCTGGGAATTTCAGTTCGGCCGGGCCCGGCCCGAAACCCGGCCTGACCCAAGAAATGCCCAGGTGTATTGTCATGCACGTCTAACTCCAAGAGGCGCGCCTTTGAGACATCATCGAGTTTGGCGCTCACGATGAACATGAAGATCGCGCGGCGTTGGCTGCGCTGCTCCGTGTCGTCCCCCGAAAATGGTGCACATACTGGCACCCAAGGATTGCTCGAATACTGTGTGGGAGGTTGTGAGCGCATACGGGAGGCCAAGGCGTCGCGAGTACAAGTCTCTCCATTTCGAAAGGCATCATTAGTGATCTTGAGCTCCTCAGTGATCCCGTCGATGAGTACAAGGCAGTCCTCAAGTTCCTCTGCGTGGTGCCGCACAAGTACACGACGATGGTGATGCCCATTGAACAAGTCGTCAACCTTTGGGACCTGACGATTGAGGACCTATGCGGGCTACTCCTCACAACGAAGGAGGGATATGACCTCGACGATGCCATTGATGATGTCGACAAGCTGCTCTCATGGAGGAGTGGGAAAACTGCTAGCGCGAGTATAAGAAACATTAAGGGACAAGACGAAGAAGCAATGAACACAAAGTTCATGCTCTAGCGCTGGCGAAAGCCGCAAAGGAAACTGCCACTGGAGAAAGGCTAGGCACTGAGCCAAGGAATGTCGCAAAGTCAAGCGTGACCGCGAACAGCATGGCAAAGTGGCGAATATGGTGCAAGCCGATGCCAAGGATGAGTCACTCCTGATGGCGACCTAGCCAGAAGATGCGGTGTCCGCCGTCGACATTGCGTGCCCTTCTTCATCAGCTGTGGGGGATCACGTCTTCTTCAATGAAGAGTGCGCCCTCATATTAATTAATTTTCTTCATCTTCAACTTCATTTTCTGTCTGTGGACAATAATATCGGCGAAATGTAGGTCTATCTTTTGTTCTTCTAACATCTTTGCCTTTTCCTCTGCTTTATTCTTATTCTTAGCATCGATATTCAACCATTTATCACATAGCTTTATCTCAACATGCAGATCCTTGCAGTTGCAATGGGAAAGCTAGAATATTCACATAGATGAAACAAATCGGAATGAGAAAACCTAAATCCCGAACTAGGGTGTATCCCTAATTAAGTCTAGAAAATGTAACTCGTTCGAATCCACGGTGTCGGTGCCATCAGATATGCAGGGTTGGCTCCTTGACAATGGAGACGGTCGGCAGTACCAGCTCGCAGGGATGCGGGAGACAAGGCTCCGAAGTAACGGCTAGAAATATCTAAATGAAGGGGTCCGGTATTTAAGAAACTAGATGATACCCCGCGCGTTGCTGCGGAAATTCTTAGCAATATAGTTGTACGTGTTTTGAGTAGTACATTTTCAATTACGTAATATCATTTTTTAGTATCTGTGATAAGAACGCACATTTAATTCCCTAAATTAGTAATTAGTTTCTATGGAAAGCATGCAGAACTGTGGTAGTATTTGGATTTGCCTAAATTTAGAGAATACGATATTGTCAAATAGGGTAGTCAACATTCAGTATCAAACATTGCGCTGAAAATCGTGCCTAGAAATAGGTTGGATGATGAGAAAATAAATTTGGAGAGATGTACATCTAAGCATATGACAATGAATTCAGTTTTTAAATTGGTCCTTATTGTACCATATTGGACAAAGGCGTATTGTAGCTTTTTTATGTTTGAAGGTGGCAAACGATGTCATTTTCATTTACTAAGAACATTTTCAACTTGCCTTTTTATAAGTTCTCACAATATATATTTAAGGGGACTATGCATATTTTATCTCAACAATCAACGAAAGCCACACCGATGAATTATAAGGTATAAGTAGATTGCAATTTCTGAAAAACATGCTAACATACCCTACATGAAGATTCTAAAGTTAATTTAAGATAACTAAATATTCTTAGGACAATCTACAATGAAAAAAAAAATTCTTAGAAAAATCTACAGAGAATACAAAAAACAAATCTCCTTAAGTTACATAATGTGTCCACTCTTGTCTTTCAAGTGCAGCAGCCTTTGAGTTGGGCCTGCAGTATCAAAAATTCAAAATTGTTTCAAGTCCTACATCTCTTTTCTAACTTCCAGTTTGGATTATAAGCACAGGCTGATAAAACACACTTGAGTGTCTTTTTTTTAAGGAATACGGTAGGGGAAGCCCCTACAGTGGTTTTTTTTTTGTGAAATAATAAGAACCCAAATCTGCGTCCGTGGGGATTTGAACCTGGGTGGCTGGGTTGTACATCCACTTCCCTAACCTTAAACACACTTGAGTTAATCTAGACATTACATTATAAACGAACAGCAGGTCGATGCACTAAATATTCGACCGGAATACATTCATGAAATAACAACATAAATGTAAATAAAAAGACACCTATCAGTGAAGGCAGAAGATAGGGCCAGTACCATACGGCATAATCCATTAGAAGAAAATGAGAGAAAATACATTATACTTTCATGCAGATTTATCCGTGCCTTTCTAAGGAAACATAGTCTTGAGTCATAAACACTCATTTGATCTAACCATAAGAAATCAGTACTATGTAAAAGGTCCATGCGGCATCAATCCATTAGCGGGAAATATGGAGAAAATCCATGGAAATTCATTTGGATACTTCTGAGAAATATCTGCATGCCTGTATTAAACAACATATGAAGACCAATATATTTAATCTGACAAAAAATATATAATTAGGCCATGCACAAAATCTTAAATTGTTCAGAAAAAATGGATGTTATTTACAACATCAAGCGTGGTAAATCATAGATGTACTGGTCGCATGTTTTTTTTATCAGAATCTGATTGCCACGCCTCTCCTTACTTTGGATGGTGCTTGCTAGATGGGAAGTTGCATGCTAAAGGGAAGAATAAGAATTCTATGTAACACAGAAATGACAATAAAACTTACCGTGTGGGCAAAGCGACTACCACCATGATAAAATCAATCGCTGGCGATTGAATAAAATGAAAAGCAATTGGAGTGTGGGATTCATGAAAAAGTGTAGAATAGCGAGATAATAGCTTCGTGGGTGGGGGGAGAGGCTGTGTGAGCAGTGGCGCAAAATAGTCTATTTAAAGCCAAATAAGGCCATTCAATTTTCTTCAGCAGTTTATTCTGCATTTACATGAGAATTAAGAGGGACACTGCAGTTATTTGTTAGTTTCATATTCTAGGTTGTGCGCCTGTGCTGGAGCGGAACTGTGAAAGAAAAACGGAGGGGATAATCCAGGGGATTAATGGACACGATCGAAGATGTAGCGGCAGGAGTATGAAGGAGGGGCGATTGACTAATGGCAGGAAGATGTAAAAGAAGAAGAAGAAGAAGAATGGCAGGAAAGAAATTCGCAAGATAAAAGGCAGGAAACGAAGTGGAGTTTCAATTAAGCATGTATGCTGTCAAATATTTTAGGGTGACGTGGCCTCATAGATTTGCAAAGAAATCTTGTAGTGGGGGCTAGCTATTTAGAGATAGAAGATAGAAGATAAATGCAACCAATGAAGGATAACATGGTGTCATGACTTTAAGAGAAGAGAAAACTGAACGCATGTAACCGAACGTGTGCAGAATCGTGCAACTTTTTTTTTTCTTCTTTTGATTAGGTGGCAAGCTATGATTGCTTGGAGGTGAATGATGAGGTGGATACCTTGCATGTGCAGGAAAATGGGATCACCTATTAAGAATGGAAAGGTATGTGCACATCACGCACTGTTTTCTTAAAGCACGCGCATGTTTGATGCCTTAGGGTAGGCCTAACGTTTTGTTCACGATAGCATACAATTTCTATGACAATACATAAAGGCTAGCTGTTGTGCTAGTCGCTATGCTAACTGTTGAGCTTCCCGTTGTGCTATACATTGGTTTATTTCCTCGAACAATCATAAGGAGATTCCAATAATGCGTGACAGATTCAGATTCAGTTGAGGTCGAGGTGAGCTTCCTGCGAGTGTCAACGTAGTCCAAGGTAGCGACGTCAAGAATAAGTAGCACTTAGAAGTAGGGTCAGTACTCAGTCCGATTATATGCGGAAGGAAGGGTGCTGAAGTTATGTACGTACATACGTGCTAGGAGAGATCGAGAGAGAGAGAGGGGTTGGTCAATGTACGTTTTGGCGGCAATGTACTGGCGCAGACGCAAGTAATAATTGCCTTTTATTTAGTTACTAGATCATTATAGCGCGCGTTGCCGCGCCCGTCCATTTCAACAATATAATAATATGACTTCCCCTGAAACATATACAGGGCAACTGTCAAAACTTGTTAACAAATGTTGAATTACAAATATTCATCAGATAACAATGATCAATAATCTCATATCCCCACCAATTCATATTTCAGAACGTTACAACGGCAAGATCAGATGCATTATCGGCAATATTCTAATATCGAAAGAAATTAGTCATCCATAATATATGACCGAGGTGTGACCACCATTAGTTCATATGCATATTAGACCACAAAAACCACAAAGTAACTTCTGCACCTAACAAGGGTATTGTTGCCACGGTTCCTTCTTTAAGCACCCCTCGACAGGAATGTGTTAAATGGTGATTAGACTTGTGGCGTATTGCCACATTTTTTTGCTTCATATTGACCATCTCAATAACATCTAACATCAGGTTTGACCAAAACGTCTAGACAGTTATATTAAAAGTAAGACAATCCATTCATTTATCATCAAGCAAGCAGTATAAGATATTGTGTTGAAGAGTTTATGAAAAATGTAACCAGGAAAACCCAAGCTTATAGCATTTGAATGACGAATCATCAGTCTCCCTAAATATATTCTCCGGAGCATAATATTTGAACATGCAGAAAGGCTACATCTACTTCGAGTTCCTAAATTCTTTTACTCGCACCTTTTCCTCCCTTTCTAACACTTCCAGTGTTGCCTGCTTTTGTATGAACATAATAACCTGCAAATAATAACAACAAATCAGAAAGTCTTTAAAATGATGTCGCTAGAGAAGTGTTAACATTGACTGTACAATTTTATGATCAAGAAATAAATAATTCGGAAGTGATTACACATGTTACTGTACACATCTGCAACCTGTTTTGCATGTGACACAAACAAGCATGATAGTACGTACAATTCGGAACGGAAATAGCAAGCTTGATATTCCCGTCATGCATTATATCAAGCTCGAGGGGTGTATCAAGTACTCGACTGGCCTAGCTCAAGCAGTTGCAGTACACTAAGCTGGACCTGCAAAGAAGAGATTTCCTTTCTATACTTTTGCAATGAGAAGACAGTTGATAGAAAACCAAAAGAAAGATGTCCTCGCAGATTACAATGTCCCCCTCTACCCAAAAATAACTATATGCTGATTTTATGTGGTCAGTAAATTGGCCTCCATCAAACAAAGAAAATACACCTTGCAATTTCATCAGTAGGAAACACATATTATGATTTGTCTTATAGTAACTACAATGATGGCAAAGTAGATTGAGATGGACCCTGCACTTGAGAAAAACTCGATAAATACACAACAAATAAAACTATGTTTGATGTATGTAGCCTTGTAATTTACCACTACTTTAAGTTGGAAATTGATATTCCGTAGTGACCTATTTCAGCACTTAAAGAATAATAGCTCGAAACTCATCTTTTATTGTGCCGAGGTGATGTAGATACCATGTAATCACGACAGAGCAGTGTAGGCTTGAAGACGCAGTCCAACTATCCAAGGTAACATCCTAAAAAATGAATTAAAGAATAAAATGATCAGATCTAAGAGTAGACAACAGAATTCAAATGCCATTATTATTTCCCTCAATAAACTTTCGTACCAAGACGATGATTTTACATCGCGACATGCAAATGAACTGTAGGTTGTGCAAGCAAACCAGGCATAAATAACCTTGAATGTCTTATTGAGTTCTCCAACAAATAAAGGAAATACATATACCCTTTTACTCGATCTAAACAATTCACATACATAATTCTTTCTCTGGTCCTGTCTATCAAATGGCAAACCTCAAGAATCTGTATTAAAAAGTGCAACTCCATATTATATATCTAAAAGAAGGGTACAACTGAATAAAAATGACAGTTAAGAAGACGTTGAGGTACAAGCTGTTTACATGTGCATAAAACTAAACCGTTCTGATTAAACAGGGGATGGGGCGTCGTCAAGAATTGTTTCTGTCCTCAAGATGCCACCAACCGTTAAAATCGAATCAAGTTGTGATGAGCGGGAGGGGTCTCCATATATAACTTCAGGGTTGTATTTCCATGGAGAGGGCTGTTGAAAAGGAAAGATTCGTTAGGCATTAACAAGATTGTTAGCAATCGGAAACGACACAACTTATCCTATGGATCAAAATTACACATGATGTCTCCCCCAAATCTGCCCTCGCCAACTATGTAAATCTGGTGCTCGGGCATATTTACACATGATATTACAAAGAAGAGAGAGATGTCGTCCCACGTATGCTTGGAGCTACCTCGCCCGTGGAAGGGACGTTTCGGCGTGAGGGGAGACGAAAGCGCGGCCGCCGTCAACGGCAGCACGTTTCTGGACGCAAAGTCTGGAGCACCCCTCAGGGCAACCCACGCGTGTAGAGGTGGCCGCTGCCACCGCTGAAGGTGGAGATGGGGGAAGGGGCGCCATCCCCGCCGCTCGAGGTCCCATCTGACGGAGGTGCTGGAGGGAAAGCGGCGGATCTCTCTCTCGAGAGGAACGGTACGTGAGGGAGATGAGGAGGCGGTGCGATAGGCAGAGAGAAGGGAGATTGGATCAATTCTCTCATGCGTGGCATCTCAAGACATGTAAATGGGCCTCGCAGTAACCTCGGCCCGATTCAGCAGAAAACACGTAGGTTGGTTTCCGGAGTAGCAGCCCATCAACATTACGCGGACTGAAACTGTTCGAAGGACGCCATGGTAAAAATACCTAGCGGGGCTCGGTGGGACGACCAAGCAATCAAGAGCGTTCAATGGCCAGATCGGACGGTCGACGACCTGAAAGGTCGACGACCTGAAATTGCTGTGGAGAGGCCTAGGTAGTTCCATCTTACTGTTACTTAATATGCATGTGGCCGGTAGCTACAACTATAGATTTGTTGATCGTTCAAGTCTGCATCTCAGAAGTCAGGACCGACATAGCTGGCAGGTAGGTTAGGAAGAAGAAGAATTAGCTAGTTGAAGAACAGGTCATGGTCAATCTCCCTCTGACCAACCTATCTCTTTCCATCTATACATGTCAATGCATACCGAGCGGATTAGAGAAGCTTCCACTTGTGCTACAGTTGCATCCGGGTATATCGCCCCAGAAGCTAGCGGTCTCGGCAGGGCAGATATCGAGTATGCAATTATACTGGTACGTAGTTCCACTTTTCGGGAGTTGAATTGGAGTGATGTGCATGGTGCCGGCCGGAGATGCCATGCACCTGCGCGCATGCTACATCCATCTCCAGCCGCTAGCTATCATACTCAGTATCATATATCCACGAACCTTCCTCTCCTGATTTTCTGCGTCTTTTAGCTAGCGAGCTTAAATGGATTAGTGTACAAATGCTTGTACTTTTTAGATAAAGGGAGCCCGGCCTCTGCATCAAATGATGCACACAACCATTTTATTGAAATATTCAGCGTTCAAAGTACAAATGCTTGTACTGAGCAACAGCATTACAGAAGATGGTTCTTAACAGAAAGTTGGAGTATTAGATGGCGTTTTGGCCCCAATTTTATTCAAACCAGCCCTAGCACGATTTATGGAAAAGATTATTGCATATGTTTACAGCACGACGGACCGGGGCTGCTCGCTAATACTCCATCCGTTCACTGATGTAGTACAAAGATGTACTAAATAAACGGCAACCAATACAGAACGAAAGGAGTAATTTACAAATTAATTGCACAACGGCAGAATATTTCCAAATCAAGGCAGCAGTCAACAATATTCATCCAACAGCAGCTCAATTTTTTTTGAGATCAAGATCAATTAGTAATTGACTCACCCTTGGATGCATCGAGAGGCCTAAAAGACATGTGCAACGTATCTAGCTCTATAGGTGTGTGTGTGTGTATTTATATATACGCACGCATGTCCTCCATGCAACGTACATACTTGTACACCTGGACGAGTTAGTGAAAATAGAAATGCATGTGTTTTCGTAATTTGCACACCGCTCACAAATGTTTTATTTTCATGAAAAATAGAGTGGTGTGTGGAAAAACCTTATATATTCCACTTTAATAAGACATACAACCATCCACTTAACCATCCAACGATACGGTTTTTGGAGGACCACGATTACGCCTTCGTACATCTGAAGAACTCGGATCATTCTTTTTCTCATGTGAACTAGACCCTAGAATTTTGTTCAAGGGCAATTAATTTTTTCTAGAACCTTTATTTTAGTTTGGGTGAACCAGCGTGAGAACGCAAACCAGGTTCCGGCCGGTCGTGGTCAGACAATAAGTAGTGCGCTGCATCTGGCATGGGAGCATCGATCCATTTTCTTCTTCCTCCCAATGTTGGCTTTTTTTCTTGTTTTGGATTGGATGGTATGGAAAGTGAACTGTTCCTTGCAAGCTTTAAACGTCAGTCACTGACTGCACGTGTCGCAGTCATTTGGTGTTGTATGTCGCCGGCCGAGCATATCTCCGGCCGTCAGCGTTGACGTTAACAACTCGATCCATCGGCTCATCGATTGATCATCAGGTATAAGACTGTAAGAGCTTGAATGCACGGCTGCTCTCACGCGAAGCAGCGCTTCACCTTCCTCCCTCCGAACCCTAGCTAGCTCTTCAATTTCAGATAGCGATACCTACCTCTGATGCTACCTGCCTGCCGCTGCTTCCTCGAACCAGCACACAGTGATCGCTGATGACACGTCGTACTCACCATCTTATATACACATCCAGTTATTTGCACTCTTAAATAATATATACTGCCAAACTATATTTGTTTGTACGTACGCACGCACTATATATAGCTACATCAAGGCGAAATGCCAGCTCCCAACGGTTGCACTAAATTGAGGGGTGTTTTGTCCGAGAACCAAGCTTGAGAAGAAACCTGATCTCGGAGCCGAGCCTCTTTGGTTTGATGTGGATTCTTCAATCACTAAAAGATAAAAACAAGATCAATTTTTTTATGGATAGACAGGTTCAATTATCTATAACCTCTGTGATGTTGAATCATCCTGCAAGTTAATAAAAACTGTGTTTTTCATCACAAATCATCGGGCATGAGGTACGGGAATATTCTGGGCTTTAGTACTCTGAACCCAATATTACTAACTCTGGCCTTAAGTTACATACTCCCTCCATCCTATGAAATATGTCTGAGATTCATCAAAATTCGGATGTATCTACATACTATTTAGTGTATAGACATATCTAAATTTTGAAAATTCTTTGACAGGTTTCATGGGACGGAAGGGGTAGTTGAGTTAGAGAGATATCGAGTTTTCTTCATATTCATCTAAATTTTGTCATTTTTACTTAAGCTAGAAACATTTAAATTTAAGTATGAAAAATAGCATGCACATACATATGTGTTTCATCTACAAGTAAAATCTTTCTTAAGAAATCGTTGAGAGATGGAAATACAAATTTTAGGCCTGGTCCGCTGTCAGGTTCAGAGGCGCACAGAACCAGGCACATATTTTTGGGCCATGAGATACGGCTACACCAGACAACAGAATAACCGTCTTGTCTAAGTAGGTAATTTTGAGAAATACATATTTCTAGGACTGATCGAGCCTCCTTTATGATAGTGAAATATATCGCCGTCCAAAAGTTTTTGCCGGTCCACATCAACATATTGTGGCATGAAAAGTTAGTGACCCCTTAAGGTATACCAGTCGCTTTGTCCCTGGTTCAATCCCTAATAGCTCCAGCAGAAACTTGCAATTGTCAACAATGCAATGTAATTTCTCATGCCGTCCACTCAAGGCTTTGACGTGGTAGAAATGATATCTGAGTCTGATCGGTGGATCAATGTTAAGCAGGTGTGGCATTTAGTTAGTGACTTAGGGTGTCGATTAAAGAATATGCTGCTCCATTCAAGGATGATGAAACAATGGTGATCGGTCAATTCGAAGCTGGCGACGCGCAAGCGCAAGGATCCTCTGTCTGTGTCGTGGGGGTGAATCAAGATGGCAATTCAGGCTTGAATCCCTCGCGCAAGCGCAACGTTGGTGTTGGCATCTCAAGACAAAAGAACCAAGCCTAACGACCTGGATGCTCAGCAGCTGTAGTTCGAACGACAAGCATTCAGAGACTTAGGAGTAGTGACTCTGCCATCTCTGAAATCATGTGTTTTCTCCTCGCTATTTTCTGTTTTGTCCTAAAACATTTATTTAACGAAACTATCAACCTGAAATTTTGCTTTTTATGTAGTTTCTGATCGTTAAATACAAGAACTGGAGTATCTACAAGGGGTTTTTAACGAAACATCTCTAGCTTCGTGGTGTGCAATGGAAGCCCGGAGAGGTTACCTCATGAGACTTTAAAAAAACTCGCAAAAGGAAAGACTAATCTAACTCCCAAGTTATGCATTTCATTTATTTTATTTTTTTAGGGTCTTTTTGGTGCTTAAATTAGACCTTGATATTACATGTTGCCTCTTCTTGATACTAATAAAAAAAATTGTAGAAGAAGTGGGCTAATAGCTCCTATGCGACGTTTTTCCATGGAGTTGGATGAGAAGCGACGTTGTTCGTGAAAATAGCTAGCATGTGACGTTGTTTAGGTAGGAAATAGCTCAAGGCCACCCGTGCCATAAAACGGCCGTTAAGGAGACCGTTAGGTTAGTTAAGGGTTTGGTTAAGTTAGTGGTGGCGCTGAGTCAAACCAACTGACCCAACCGCACCCTTCCGACCGAGCGCGCACGGACATTTTCTAGCGGCGGCGGAGCTCACCATCATTGTCGACGGCGGTGGAGATTGCTCCGAGGACGGCGGCGCTTTCGTTCTACGGCGGACATGGTGAGTGTCATTCGAAACCCTAATTCCTCTTCCATCATTCTCCCCCATTAGATCTGAGGGTTGGGTTGGGTTGGAGCTTAGATTGTGGCCGGCGGCGTTGCTGAGCGAGGGGAACGAGATGGGGGAGGCGGGAGAGGGGACAAGAAATCAGTAATTCATCCCATCTTGAAGCTTAATTTCAATTCTATTTGCTTACTGCCTCGAATCGTAGCTCACATTGCCCGCCAAAAACAGGGGAAGGAGTACATTTAAAATTTGCATAAAATTCTTTCCCTCCAAAACGGTGTTAATTGATGGAAGCATGCGGGAGATTGAGAGAGACACGATGGTTGAATGGGATGTACCTAGTGCAGACATTGATCCACAAGAACTAGAAAGAATGGAAGAGGAGGTGGTGAGGAATGTGGTGGACAAAATTGGGGAGAGTGTGGTTTGGGGGCCAAAGCAAGAAGTATCTTTGTTTGCGTTTGATGATTGGAAACAGGAGTATGTTCGGATTGAAACAGGGGAAGAAATGGTAGAAGAAATCGATCGGCGAGAGGGCTGGACAAGCATTAGTGTTCTATTTTTGGCAGAGCTTATTGATTTGAACCCTGCATCTAGGGTTGGATATGTGCCATCGAAGTTGGCTTGTCATATTATTGAGGATGATTAGGCTACACAAATGCAGATAATGCCTATAGTTACTGAATTGGCAGTGTTATCAGGGAGGCAGGTGCAAAAGAGGCAGATCATGTTGAGGAGGTCCCTGTAACTATTGATTGGAGTACATTTGACACAAGTGACCGAACAGATTTGGTCATTGCTCCAATGTCTGACATTCAAATGCCAACTATGTTTTGTATTCCTGTAGATGAGAAAGACAAGGAAAAAGGAAAATGATGAAGCTGCAGATGATGGTAACAGACAATAAAAGGCTGATGTATTTGATGCTGATGCAGATATAGATTCAGAGTTGATGCATGATGTTGCAGTTGAAGTGATGGGTGATGGAGATGATGATGAACTTATTTGTGATTATGATAAAGGAAATCCAGTTATTGAAGTAGGTGGATTGTTTCCAATCATGGATGAGTTTAGGATGTGTTTCAGGACCTATGCAGTCAAACATGAGTTTGAAACCAAGACTTTGTGGACAGATGCAAAGAAATTCTATGCCAAGTGCAAAGGTTATGATGGTGGTGTCATGCCATGCAAGTGGTATATATCAGCTAGACGTCAACCTGATGGAAGGACAATAAGGGTGAATCAAATTCCAAAAGCACATACTTGTATTACAAGTTCACAAATGGTTTCAAAAATGACATCCCAACTTTGGGTGGCAGAAAAAATCACTCATATTTTAGCCAAGACACCAAACACCACTGCAAAGAAACTGAAAGTAGACCTAGAAAAGGATTACCCAATCCAGCTGAAATATACTACAGTTTGGAAGGCAAAGCAAAGAGTGATGAAACAATTATTTGGTGATTGGGGAAATACATTTAGAATGCTTTATAGCTTCAAAGCAGAAGTGGATAAAAGGTGTCCTGGCAGTGTTGTTGAGATGGATACTGAGGTGACACCAGATGGAAAAGTGTACTTCTCCAAATTCTTCATGGCTTTAGAGCCTTGCATTAATGGCTTTAAAGCAGGCTGCCGTCCATATGTGAGTATAGATTCATCATTTTTGAGTGGCAAGTGGAATGTTTAACTTGCAGCTTGCAATGCTCTAGATGGACACAATTGGATGTACGTTGTAGCTATTGTCTTCTTTCAGTCCGAGACAGAGGCTTCATGGACATGATTCGTGATGCAGTTGAAAAGAAGCATTGGTCCAGTGTCCACTTTGGCAGTCCACACTGACGCATGTTAAAGGGCTAGAAAATGTAGTGAAGAATGTTTTTCCCATGCTGAGCAGAGGAAGTGCTTTGGTCATATGTGGATGAATGTGATCAAAAAATTCAGAGGAGATGCATTTGGCCGCTTGTGGCCAGCAGCAAGAGCATACAAGCTTAGTACACAGGAGTATCATCTGAATAAGATAAAATAAGCAAGCACTGAGTTTGGCCCTTGGATGGAGACCTACCATTCTCTTTTGTGGTACATGTCAGGATTTAACACTGCCATCAAGTGTGATCATATCAACAACAATTTGACAGAAAGTTTTAACAACAGGATAAAGGATTTAAAGGACTTGCATGTCCATGACATGGTTGACCAAATTAAGATCATGATCATGAGGTTATGGGAATTGTGAGCAAGGATTCGTGATAAGCTGCAAGGGTAGGATAAACTGCCTGTTGTAGTGCAACAGGTAGTAAACAGGAGCAGAGGGCTTGCACACTTGTGTGTTGTGAAATCCTCATTGCATAGTGGTGAAGTTAGAGACACAAAGACTACCAGAAGGCATGTTGTTGACACTGAAAATAAAGAATGGAGCTGCCTTGAGTGGCAACACACTGGAAAACCTTGTGAGCATGCCATCATTTTTTGGCATCCAAACCCAGGCTAAATATGCACCCATATTTGCATGAATATTACTTAGTTGAAAAATTCAGAGCTGCATATGCGCAACCAATTCCACCACTTACATATCAGTCTCAGTGGCCTAAAGTGGACATAGAATTCTCTTTGTGCGCTCCTTTGACGGGAAGGAAGGCTGGCAGGCCTAAACAGAGTAGATACAAGGCTTGGTTTGAAAAAGGTGGGAGCAGTAAGAAGGGGAAGAAAGATGAAAAGAAAGACGTCAAGCCAAAAAGGCTCCAAAAAGGTAACAAAAATAGATGCAAGCTTTGTGAAGAACTTGGAGACAGAGATGGATTACCCAAGTGTAGATACACCGAACCAAAGGGGTAAGTATGTTCTAATTCATCCAAATCTCTGTTTTTGCACTCACTAACCATATGGCATGAATTGTTTTTCAGGAAGAAACGTGTGTTTCAGCCTCTTGTAACTGAACCACTTTGTCCAGCCAAAAAGGCAAGAATTGGGGGTGTAGAAAGAAGAGGAGTCTGCTGACTGTGTTCGGCTCCGTGCAACCTAGAGCAGTTTTGGAAGAACAGGGTCCTATTTTGGAGGATGTCCGAATTGATGCTGGTTTGGGGATGTACAAATTGATGCTGGTTTGGAGGATGTCCAAATTGATGTTGATTTGGAGGATGTGCAAACCGAAGCTGTTTTCGAGGATGTGCGAACTAAATCTGTTTTCGAGGATGTACAAATTGAAGATCTTTTGGACCAAGTGGAAACTGATGATGTTTTGGACCAAGTGTAAACTGAAGCTGCTTTAGAGCATGTTGTCCAACCTGAAATTCCGCCTCCAAGTCGTGATGTATGTTTAGGAAGGCCTACTGAAAGTGATGCAAAGAAAAAAAAAGGAGCATGAATGCTATTCTTGGTATAAAACCAAAAACAAGCAAAAGCAAGCTGAAGCCGAAGAAGAAGAAGAAGAACAAGAAATCAAAACCCAAGAATAAGTGATGTATTGTATTGTTACTTTGATTCTTGAAAACTTGTGTGATTTTTAATTTGTATTATGAATATTTCAAAATCAAATTTGAATAAATTCAAATTTGAAAATTGGCATTCCTGAATAAGTGATCTTGCAATGCTATTTGATTGTTATGCATCACTACTTTTTTGTAACTTGTTCATTTTCTGGAGTAAACTCATTTTCACCATTTTCAAGAACGGCCTCTAAGATGTGTTCAAAAACGGCTCTGGGGTGGGGGGTAAACGACCCCATTCCTAAGCACTTTTTTCAACCTTGTCTAAATCAACTTATATTTTAGGAATCGTTGGTACATGACATAAGAAGACTATGTGAGTTGGTTTTACAATTTTCTGATTTTTTTAAAATTTTATATCCTCATTTCAAATTTGTTCAAACTTAGGCCAAACTCAGGTTTGACCATGATTTGAACAAGTTTGAAACATGAAAATGGAAAATTAAGCCTGGATCCTTCTTACTTACTCCGAAATGAAGCTATTGCCCTATTTTTGTTCAATTTCATGATTCAAAGTTCTAACCCTAAACCCTAACCCTAAACCCTAAGCCTAAACCCTAAGCCCTAAACCCTAAGCCCTAACCCTAACCCTAAACCCTAGCCCTAACCCTAAACCCTAAACCCTAACAGTAAGCCCTAAGCCCTAACCCTAACCCTAAACCCTAACCCTAACCAAGATTTGAACAAGTTTAAAACATGAAAATGGAAAATTAAGCCTAGATCATTCTTACTTACTCCAAAATGAAGTTATTCCCCCAATTTTTGTTCAATTTGATGATTCGGAGTTCAAACCCTTCTCTTCAACCCTTAGACTTCATACGACACTGTTGGAGATATGATATTTCTTACATGATTTTTTTGTTTCATGCCATCTACACCTTGTTTATCATTTTATACGGTTAGTATATGACATAAGAAGACTATGAGAGTTGGTTTCACATTTTTCTGATTTTTTTGAATTTTATAACCTCATTTCAAATTTAGTCAAACTTAAGCCAAACTCAGGTTTGACCATGATTTGAACAAGTTTGAAACATGAAAATGGAAAACTAAGCCTGGATCCTTCTTACTTACTCCAAAATGAAGCTATTCCCCAATTTTTGTTCAATTTCATGATTCAAAGTTCAAACCCTTCTCTTCAATCCTTAGACTTCATACGACACTGTTGGAGATATGACATTCCTTACATGATTTTTTTGTTTAATGCCATCAAAACCTTGTTTATCATTTTTTTCTTATTTTTTTTGAATTTTATAGCCTTATTTCAATTTTCAGCTAAACCCCTCGAAACCCTGTTTGTTGACCAGCTAACCCTATTGACCAATGTCAGCCGCAGATCTAACCCTAACGCGCTACGATGTCCATCCGATCTATTCTTCTAGAAGGAAACCTCAGCCCGATCCGTGGGAAGCTCGGCTTGCAGCGTACACCGTTGATTGAGGCAGCCTCAGCCGTCCGATCATGGCTTCTAGAAAGAATCATGCCCGATCCACGGCAGCACCCGTTCTTCCACGTAATTGGCTTCTTTTGTTTCTCTCAGCGCTTCGAGTACAGCTCGCGAGAGACAGGGAAATGCTAGTTGGCCGCCGCGTCAACACCTAGCTCACGGGCCTATCTAGACCTGCCACGCATGCGCTGCTCCCAACCTTTTCCATGGTTGCCCCATGCAGCGTCGTACTGACACGTCGGCTAAAATTCGGTGAGAGACATTAAATCTCTTAGGGCATGTACAATGGTTATATTTTGAGATGCCACTTACGATCATTGATCATCTCTTAGCAACAATAGTTATATTTTGGCGATGCCACGTACGATAATTGATCATCTCTTAGCAACAATCTCAATATTTTGGCAATGCCACGTACGATAATTGATCATCTATTAGCAACAATGGTTATATTTTGGTGTTGCCACTTAGGGCATGTACAATGGTGATATCTTAGCACTGCCAGGTAGGATAAACCCTAAGCCTAAACCCAAACCCTAAACCCTGAACGCTAAGCCCTAAACCCACTTAGGGCATGTACAATGGTGATATTTTAGCACTGCCACATAGGATAAACCCTAAGCCTAAACCCTAAGTCTAAACACAAACCCTAAACCCTAAGCCCTAAACCCACTTAGGGCATGTACAATGGGCCTTCTCTTAGCACTGCCACGTAGGATAAACCCTGAGCCTAAACCCTAAGCCTAAACGCAAACCCTAAACCCTAAGCCCTAAACCCACTTAGGGCATGTACAATGGGACTTCTCTTAGCTCATCTCTTAGCAACAATCTCTCTCAACACATATTTAGGGATTTCTCATTACTAGATAACACTAAAAAATAACCCATTGTATATAATGTTTTGTTGTTATATCTAGACTACGTGGCAGGGTCAAAATAATACGGTCTTATCAACCATTTTTCATGCCCTTAATTGCACAGTAATTTTCTCCCCTTTTATTTCGTTTTTCCCTTCGCTTAGGAGCGGCAATAACTAGCGACTAATTCTAAATCTACGGACTGACGTGGCGTCAAGTTAAGAGGGAAGATGCACGTCCCATTAATACCGTGGAAAGGAAACACTCGTCGGTCCGCCGTGTGGACGCGGAGGAGCGCAACGTGTCGACGCAGAGGAGGGCAGGCCAGCCGTGCAATGCATGCATGCGTGCAGGGGACGTCGCATCAGAGCTACTTTTCAGCCAAAGCATTGATCGCACGCAGTGCAGCGCAGAGCACGCGGTTGCCATCGCCTAGCACACGTTACCATTTACTTCCTACGCTTTCCCACGTAGCTTCATCAACCGACTTCATCTCACCCAATTAATTCACTACGCCTCAACTTTCTCGCCCCAGGTCAATAAATAGTGCGCCTCAACTTCCTCTTCTTCTTCATCTTCCAAAAGCCTAGCCACCATGTCGTACTACTCACCCTTCAGCAGCTCCTCCGACGAGGTGAGCGACGAGGACAACCACCCCGAGCGACGACATTGGTATGAGCGGTCACCGTCGAAGAAGCGAGCCCGACGCGGGCGAGGCGGGCGATGCACCGCCCACCGCTCCGACTCCGACTCCCACAAGGAGTCAACCGACGTGTTCGTCCACAACCCTGATCCGAACAGCGTCGTCGTCCCCCGCACCGAGAAGTGGTGGGAGGAGCAGTACCGCCTGGAGGCTCGCCAAGAAGCTCGTGACACGCGGCGGGACGAGCTGAAGAAGGGGCGCGCCGAGGCGGAAGTGCGCCGGGACAGGGAGGCTTGCCGGGAGGCACGGCTTCGGGAGGAGGCTTATGCCGCGATCGACGCGGCCCAGAGGGCGGCGAGGAGGGAGGACTGGATCGCATCCGGGTGGAGGCCACCGGTGGGCAGTAGGCCAGCCTCCCGGCGGCGAGGATGGCCACTAGATCGACGCCAACTAGGCTAGTGTTTGGGGTGGGGCCAGCCCCGTAGTATTTTTATTTTTAATGTGTTTTATCTATGTGTAACAATCCCGTGTTCGTGTCGTGACACGACACTATATATCGTATTGCTACTATTATGAGTGTTTTAATTTTTTAAAATCTATTTTAATGTATTTTTTATCTATTTCCTTGTTTTATGACAAATTCAAATGTTTAGTACTACTCTCTCCGTTCCTAAATATAGGGTGTATAGTTTTTGGCACGGAAATTAAGAAACACACATTGAGGATAACTTACACGAGTTTTGGGCAAGATTACCCCTAAATAGAGGAGTTTGCATGAGTTAAGTCCAACTAAGTGGTTCTACGCAATACACCTTATATTTTGGAGCTTTTTTCGGAAAAACTATACATCAAGGAACGGAGGGAGTACTACCTTCCACTAAAAACACTTATAAAAATACTCAGGAATATTACAAATTCAAATTCCGGCCTTTCCTAGAACCTTCGTCGGTTTTTTATCATTTAACTGAACTTTGCAAACCCTGCACGAGCGACCTGAATAACATGGTAGTTTTGCCAAATTGTTGTTGCATTTGATTGAACACTGATTACAAAGCATAAGATACATCTTATTACTATTACAAAGCATGAAAATTGATAAGTGAACACGGATTGCTTTGTCTAACGGCTAATGATCAAGAGGTAAACAAAGCTGAGAGAAATTACACAAAAATAAAATAGCTCGGCCATCAAATTATCGTGCCTTTTCAAATTGACAAGTTTCACTAGCTGTTTGTTGATCTTCTTCAACTCCTTCACTGCCATCTCTTCTGCAACACCTTCCGATTTCCCCACCGTAGCAGCAGATTCCAATTACTCCACCGCTGAAGGCATATTGAACCCTAGGGTTGCGCCCTCCATCTCAATCCTCCCGATGTACTCATCAATCCACTCAAAATGCATGCATTTCGCCAGATCCTGAAAAAAGAAAAATATTAACCCTAATTTCCAAATCGGATGAAAACGCGAAATTGAGTAAAATCAAACAAAATTGGTAGAGGGGAAACTCAGATCCCACCTTCCATGGCTCTGCTTTGCTCTCACATTTAACAAACTCCCGCCCGGCGTTGCCATTCTTGTCGCTCGTGATGACCAGCTGATACGTCTCCAACGTATCGATAATTTCTTGTGTTCCATGCCACATTATTGATGTTATCTACATGTTTTATGCACACTTTATGTCATATTCGTGCATTTTCTGGAACTAACCTATTAACAAGATGCCGAAGTGCCGATTGCTGTTTTACTGCTGTTTTTGGTTTCGAAATCCTAGTAAAGAAATATTCTCGGAATTGGACGAAATAAAAGCCCGGAGGCCTATTTTCTCATGAAGCTTCCGGAAGACCGAAGACGAGACGAAGAGGGGCCACGGGGTGGCCAAACCCTAGGGCGGCGCAGCCCCACCCCGGCCGCGCCGGCCTATGGTGTGGGCCCCCCGTGCCGCCTCTCGACTTGCCCTTCCGCCTACTTAAAGCCTCCGTGACGAAACCCCCAGTACCGAGAGCCACGATACGGAAAACCTTCCAGAGACGCCGTCGCCGCCGATCCCATCTCGGGGGATCCAGGAGATCGCCTCCGGCACCCTGCCGGAGAGGGGAATCATCCCCGGAGGACTCTACGCCGCCATGGTCGCCTCCGGTGTGATGTGTGAGTAGTCTACCCCTGGACTATGGGTCCATAGCAGTAGCTAGATGGTTGTCTTCTCCCCATTGTGCTATCATTGTCGGATCTTGTGAGCTGCCTATCATGATCAAGATCATCTATCCGTAATTCTATATGTTGCGTTTGTTGGGATCCGATGAATAGAGAATACTTGTTATGTTGATTATCAAAGTTATGCTTATGTGTTGTTTATGATCTTGCATGCTCTTCGTTACTAGTAGATGCTGCGGCCAAGTAGATGCTTGTAACTCCAAGAGGGAGTACTTATGCTCGATAGTGGGTTCATGCCTGCATTGACACCGGGACGAAGTGATGTAAAGTTCTAAGGTTGTGTTGTGCTTGTTGCCACTAGGGATAAAACATTGATGCTATGTCTAAGGATGTAGTTGTTGATTACATTACGCACCATACTTAATGCAATTGTCTCGTTGCTTGCAACTTAATACTTGGAGGGGTTCGGATGATAACTCTGAAGGTGGACTTTTTAGGCATAGATGCAGTTGGATGGCGGTCTATGTACTTTGTCGTAATGCCCAATTAAATCTCACTATACTCATCATGATATGTATGTGCATTGTCATGCTCTCTTTATTTATCAATTGCCCAAGCTGTAATTTGTTCACCCAACATGCTCGTTCGTCTTATGGGAGAGAAACCTCTAGTGAACTGTGGACCCCGGTCCAATTCTCTTTACTTGAAATACAAATCTACTGCAATACTTGTTTTACTGTTTTCTCTGCAAACAATCATCTTCCACACAATACGGTTAATCCTTTGTTACAGCAAGCCGGTGAGATTGACAACCTCACTGTTTCGTTGGGGCAAAGTACTTTGGTTGTGTTGTGCAGGTTCCACGTTGGCGCCGGAATCCCTGGTGTTGCGCCGCACTACATCTCGCCGCCATCAACCTTCAACGTGCTTCTTGACTCCTACTGGTCCGATTAAACCTTGGTTTCTTACTGAGGGAAACTTGCCGCTGTGTGCATCACACCTTCCTCTTGGGGTTCCCAACGGACGCGTGTCGAACGAAAAGACAATACGTCAACCACGCGCATCACCAGCCTCTTCAAGGGCGCCGTCCGTGGCAATCAGGGCAGCTGCCCAACGGCACTGGACCGTAGCGTGGTCATTTGAGCTGGGAGGCGGAAGAGGAGCTCGACATCGTCTGTCGGTGTTGTCGTGCGTCGTCGTTGGAGAAGAAGGGGAAGAGAGGATGCAGAGGAGGATGCAACGGTCGGGGATTGCTCTGGCGCGGGGGCGAGGCGGCTCTGTTTTGTATCAGCTGAGAGCTGTGGGTCCCATGCAGTGAGGTGGATAAGCTGTGGGTCCTGCGGTGAGGTGGACAAGAGGTAGGTCCCGCGCTCGGAGGTGTTCTGTGCTGATTTGGATAAGTTGTGGATCCCGCTCAGCCCATGTTGATTTGAGTTGATAAGTTGTCTACTGTTTGTTTAAGAGAAGTGCCGCATGCTAGCTATTTGCGTCGTCGCGAGCATCGCATGTGGACTATTCCTACGAACAACGTCGCTTTCTTTCCAATAGTGAGGAAAGGCGTCGCACATGAGCTATTTGCCCAGAAGAAGTGGGGGTACATCATGCGAAAATGGTGTTTATGATGACAGACGGAGAGAAGAAGCTTCATCTGAGAGTGTTATGATTAATTTTACGGGATTTTTATATAGTTCGAGAGGACTATCGTAGAATTGCGAAATTATGTCAATCTTGAATCCCGGCCACAAGGTTGAACTCCCAGCAAGAACAGTCAGCAACTTCAAAGTCGTGGGTCGTGAGACTCGTGATGGCTACACTGATTAATCAACTGTACTTGTTTCATGGAAAGATGGAATTTGTTTTGTAAAATAAGCCAATATGGATGAAGCATGCTTTATAATACAAGTAGTAATGAAAGATAACACTATGATCGTTCCTAACTTTTAGCCGGTCCACATCACGTCACTGTAGCATGAAAAGTTAGTGAGGCCCAAAAGGCAAACCAGCAGGCTGGTCCGTGCTAGTTAGCTCTAGCACCAACTTGCAATTGTCTACTATATATATGAGGAAGATATATTATCTGGAGCAACACTAGCAAATGTATTGGATTATTATACTTGGCCTGTTGCATACGGACCGGCTTGCCTACATGCATGCACCAACTTTTGAGCAGTTCAGAGTGAGCTTAGATATATGTAGGTAGCTAAGAATTACAACTTATTGTGTACAAATAAATCAGGCTAGATTTAGGCTCCATTATTCTATATACCTGCTTGATCATCACAAATGGCAAGATGTACCCTCTTGGCGACCATTTGATATGGAAAATAGTGGTTAGGTTGATGTAAAATTGCCACACATTTTCATAGCATTTTCCTATAAAGATGGCTGTCCTAGGATCTCTCTCACGTTAAAATGAAGATCTACCGAATGTTTGTCCTCCTTGATCTGGCCAAAGTGTCGACTTTTTACTCCGCCAGCAGCTCCCTTGGGCAACTCGTGCCTAGAGATTTCTTGATAGGATAGGATTCGGTCGTGTGTTCCTATATTTTTTTACCGGCCGTTTGGTTTCAGGAGGGAGTGGCGCGAAGCTCTTATGTTTGTTGCCATCATGGGATACGTCGTTTTGGTTCCATCGTGAAGTCAGAGGCGGAGGATGGCATGGAAGCCGAGTTTTGAGGACTAGTGATGGTGGTTCCAAGCTTTGTGTCGATGGTGAACTTTCTTGGTGTTTCATGCTTCATAGCAGCGGCATGCGAGTGGGGGCGTCATCACAGGAGAAGTTCAATATCCTACCTTTCAGGGTGAAAATCCAAGGTCTGCCTTAACTGGTTATGTCTAGCAATGACCTTTTTGAAGGCATTGTTCTGAGATCAAGGACTTTCTTCAAAGGGTGAAAACCTAAGATTTTGAGTGGGCGACGACGACACTTGTGCACCGATTTCTTCTTGGAGGCAGCACTTTTGGAGTTGAACTTCAGGTGTTGTCATGTTGGTGTTTGTGTTGCTGATGCAATGACTGGAACACTATAGTGGAACATTTCCTTTTTTTAGCTTCTTCTTTTTTCGGCCGTGTGCATCCGTACTACCATTAGGGTATTGTGTTGTTGTAGAGGCTGGGTGTAATTGTTATCTTCACGCTATTAATATATTCCCTTTATCAAAATAATCCACACAAACATTCATAACATGGATGTAACAAGTTTTATTTATATTTTAAGACTTACATCCATTCTTCTAGGTTTGATCAGAAGTTGTAACCTAGGACGTGTGAATTATGTGCCATACAAATGATCTCACTTCAAAAAGAATGTGTGTACCACTTACTTTCTGTGTGAATGATGTATGTCACTTAATAAACCCACCTATTGTTGATCAGTACAAGTCAAACTTGATCGTGAAGTTGATATGTATCTAAAGTTTTAGAACGAATAGATAGCTTATGATAACAATTTTTTTCACATATAGCACAAATGCATATAGGTATAAAAGATGCATGAGCAATGGAGGACATGCCATACAAGCAAGTTGGGGAGGCTAACTTGGGACTTCGGTGGCGGAGGAGCGTAGACACTTCCTACATGGACTTTAACAAACTAGTAGTGAGCGCAATGAAGCTCGAGGTTGAATGGGCCTGCCCTGCAAACCTACGATCCCGAGTTCAGAACAAGACACCTATTCTTTTTCTTCGTCCACCTTCGGCGATAACTGTGAGTAACATCACCATGACTTCCTCCTCCACTTCCATGTATGTAGGGTAGATCGCTGACCGCTGTATCTTAGATCTGTCACTATTGTAGACTTGTTGATAAGATCTTTGGCTGTTCTAGCTTGGATAAGTGGATGTGGAATGTTAGATCTATGATTGTTTACCTAGATTTTGCTATCTTAGTCATGTGTAGTACGACCTTGTTCTAGGTCGACCATGAGAATGGCTTGTCCTATTTTGTCTTGTTTCCCAAGATTGTGCCATGATCGTCTTGTATGATCTTGTTCTATGTATGTGTCGTTGCCTAATCGACGGTACCTCGGAGGAGGGATCCTCACGAGGGGAGAAGAAGTAGGGGCCATAGGGCGGAGTGCACACGGGACGGTGGTACGCGATTTACCCAGCTTCGGAACACCTGCACGATGACAGGGCCTACTACTGCTTGTCTGGAATTATCTGGGCGCTTTCGCGATGTTACAATGAGTTGTGGTTGTGCCTCTAGGGCTCCCAGGATCCGGCTTATAAAGGCGCACGGATCTAGGGTTTACATGGAGAGTCCTACCCGGATACAGGTTTCCTAACTACGGTACAATGTCTTGCCGTGTACGTCAAGGATCCGCCTCCCTCTATACGTCGTCCCGGATCCGGGTTCCTACTGGGCCTTCATGGATCCGGGTTCCTCCAAAGGTCGGTCGGATCCGGCTCCTCGCTCCCGGGCCGGACATCCTCCGTCAGGATCAACAGCAACTGGGCCGCCCGATGGGCCACATGCCTCATCACCATCTGTGGGCCACCCGGACTTGCCGGATCTAGGCACTGTCGATGGTACACCCATGAAGTATACCCATAACAGTATGCCTTGAGCATGTCTTGTTTAGTTTTGTCGTTTTCCTAGATTGCACCATGGTAGTCTTGTATGATCTTGTTCTATGTAGGCCTTGAGCATGTCTTGTTTGCCTAAATTGTACCATGGTACTCTTCTATGATCTTACCTAGATTGTAGGATGGTTTAACTAGCTTGTACATGTAGGTCAATGTAGGGCTCGTTGTGCGAATTCCCTAGTCAGGCTCTCGTCCCCTTTGAGGACTCGTAGATCCATTCATTTGTCGACGATTTGTAGGCTCACTTGGGTGAGAACAATGTGGTGGTGGGTTAGAGTTCTGACCAGACTCAGCATGCACAACTCGGATCAATGTCTCAAAGCTCTGTGCAAAGCCTTATGAACAATGTCACATCGAAGGTTTCCCTGAGCCTTGCAAAGACAAGGAAGGCGCGGGAGGTGCATGATGCTCATGCAACACAAAAATCGCACGGCTTCGTAGATGAGGGGCACCATGAAGTGGCTGCCCTTCTTGTCCTCCTTCGTGCTGGAGAGGATGTCAAAGCTCATAAAACTAGTGTCCCTACTGACAAAGGGTTCGAAGAGGTCTACTTGACTGCTGATTACAAGGATCTACTTGAGAATTGTGAAGCCGAGGTGACTTCTACTCAGGTGTACAACCACCTAGCTAAGGAAGTGGAGGCTGAGGTGGATCCATATTAGCAAGCTCAGAGGTCTAATTAAGCGGTGCTCAGTGGGATGAGGACAACTGCAATATTATGTTAGAGGTTGACAACTACCAGAGGCACATCACGGTCAGGACACCCTAACTATATTACACTTGTCATTTGCTCATCCATGGCCACTTCTAACAGTCTTCTTTGTCTTCCTTCTTTAGGATCCATAACTCCACTGAGATGCACACCATCTTCGCAGGCTGGCCACCAACAAGTTTGCCATTGGCTCTAATGTGCCCCTAACACACCTTCACCTCCACCCGAGGAAGCAACTAATACGCAGGAGTCTGATACCATCATCATCGATGGACCAGACAAGCCTGCCACTAGCCACTCAAACGGAGGCAAGAGGAAGAGGGGTGAGCTAGCTGAGGATGAGATCTAGGCCTTCAGCAGTATGACCGAAGCCTTCAAGGACGTCGCTCAAGCGATGAGGGTCAACAAGCCAACTAGCATGCAGCCAGAGCTCTAGAATGTCGTCATGAGCGTTGTTGAGTTCTCCCAGGAGGCTCTCATGGCGGCTCTTTGCCACCTTGTGGACAACAAGGCCTAGGGTAGCAACTTTGTTGTCATGGAGGAGAGCCACAAGACCCAGTGGCTCAAGACCTACCTGTCCAAGCACTACTACAATCTGTGATGTTGTCATAAGGCCATGGGGTGGGGATGCATTCGTGCTTGCCGATGATGGATGATGATGCTGATGTTGTGATGTATATTTTGATGGTAGCTAGGGCTTACAAACTTCTCTTATGGCATGTAAGTATGATGAGGTGGTACATACTAACCCCTCATGTGACGATGACTTCACGGTTGTAGGACGACATCCACTTTTGCAATGGTGCTAGGTTAACACCTTACTTCTAGGATGAACTTTTGGTTGTTCAATCATGGATGCTCTCCTTAGCTTATGAACTTGTGAAAATGTTGTCTTGCTTGGATGACCTTGTGAGCTTATCAATATTTACAATCATGTGCTTAACTCTGTTGTTTCCGTTCCATGTTAGTGGTACATGGTGTACAGGGGGAGCCAACAAGGAGTCTACAGTTCGTGGAAAATCTGACATCCTCAAGTCAATGGTTTCTCCCATAACAACTACAGAGGTATAACCACGAGAGGAAACAGAGGAGGAGTTCAAGAAATTCTTAGTTGGTGAGGCAATGGATTTTCAATGTATGGTTGTTCAAGCACTAATTGGTCCATGTATGTTTCTTCAAGGTATGCCTACTCAAGCTATGGTTGTTCAAGCGCGCAATGTATCATCATCAGGCTGGACAGACTAGGTAAGAGGTTCATCATCATTGTCGTGATGGTGGTGATCGTCAAGATGGCGTTCTTCTGATACCTACCTATGTCTATGATAGTATGTTATGGTAACCTCACCAGAATTTGAATGGGGTAACTATAAGCACGCTCAACTCATTAACTAAACATCCTCTTTTTACATCAGCCTCTCATTAAACTAAGTTCGCATGCAACCAAACAAATGGGACAAAGCTGCCCCGGTATGGGCAACCACACGAACTGGACGCCATGACTTTTGGGTTGTTTCTCCCTAGTCATGCCCCTCAGGGACATGCACCCAGGAGCTCATAAATAGATCAGGCAACCAATCACGCTCTAGAACATCGCTACATAGCATTAGGGAATTTCTAATGCTTAGCTCTTACCATGGTATCACGGGCAAAATGCTAAGGAGGTGATATAATTAATAACTAAAGATACTATCATTGTCAAAGGTGGATTTTTGTTGCTCGAGCTAAATGTAGCTTTTTTTTAAATGGCATTTATAAATTTCAAAATATATGAAGAAAATCTAGATATAGACAAGGTTGTATTTTACAAACGTGCAAACTTTGAACTTGATATACCTTATATTCAGGGCTGCACAACATATTTTAAAAGTTTACACTCTTCATTACTATGGATGTCAGATTTTGTCATTTTTTCACAGCCCCGAATATAAGGTATTTTAAGTAGAAAAATTGCAAGTTTGTAGAAAACAACATTGTCTATTTCTAGATTTTATTCCAAAGTTTTTGGAAATTTAAAATGCATTCTTTGATTTTTTTTACAAAAACAGGCTACAAGTAGTTTGAGCTACATTTGTGCTTTTCCCTAACGTTGTATGTTGTATATACCATATGACTCGTGTACATGTCTAAATGCAAAAAATAAATATTTCAATCACATGTGAGCATGATCCCTAAATCCATTAAATGCAACCTCACTTAGATATAACACTAAAAAGTCAATGCAGTGGAGTAGTATGATAACATCCCAGAAGACAACCCACTAGGAAATGCCTTAAATCAGATCCACTAGAAATCGGCTATTCAAAGTTGTAACCGTGTGCCTTGCTTCTCAATTAGAAGATGTGGTTTATTTTTTGTAAAAATATCTTTAAGATACACATATCCAGGTGTATGTTTTTGTGCACATGTGACTTTTTGTCAAAAAAGACAAGCTTAGCGCCCCGTGTAAATACAATCTAGTGCTCTAACAGTTTCTTTCTTGAGACCTTCTCTTTTTGTTTTTCCCCTTTGCACACCACGTTTTGCACTTTCTATATTTTTTCTAGCAAATTCATGCAAACATAATCGTCATCATTAAATGCAAGATGCTGGCAAATTACACATGGTAATTTTGATCAGTCATGGCACTTGAGTTTGTGTGTCATTTAACCCACGTATTGTTGTCGACATTGGTCAAACGTGAATCTTAAATCGACAGTGTCTTAAGGATGAAAACATAGCTGATAGTAATAAATTCTATCAGATAAAGGCATGTATTTGTGAAGGATGCATGACACATTCTTATATATGGCGAAATCCTAGGATGCACTATTTCTAGTTGGTGGTTGGTTTAAGAAAAATACCAATGACCTTGAATTACATGCAATAATAATCTTGAAACACACCCTAGCACCATGCTATTGGGAAAATTAACAAAGGCATCTACCAATTACAATAATAAAGTGACATGTAGTAAGATGAGGTAGCCTGCTTGACAAAACCAAAATGCATATGTTCTAAATTCCGTAGGAGAAAACGATGCTTGGTAGTAGTATCCCCGAGCATGATGTGGAGACGTCCGAGGATCTTGCGAGAAAATCCGTGATAATTTTTTATATTGGTAGTACATTTGTCGGTCAGCTCGGTTTCCGATTGTTGGTATGTCAGCGATAAATTTCGAAGATTCGAGTAGGTCATCCTGATGTGCGGGTTAATCACATTTTTTGCTTCCAAAGTGGAAAAAAGAGGCAGCAGGTACATTAGAGAGTGAGGATTATAGTAGTATTTTTTTCTCCCAAAGGGTACAAGTGGACATGGGTCCCACGTGTAGCTCGATGATCATTACTCCTAGATGATTTTGTTAAGGCTAGCCATAGTGCTAGTATCATAGCTAGTATCATGCACATTGGTCACACACAAATGCTGATGTGGCAACTAATTAAGGAGGAGAGAGGAGATTAGAGTAACATAGGTAGATACCGTATCATAGCGCAAACAACGAGAAAAAGTTAATGCTAAATAAATCTTGTACACAAATTTGCATTGAGATTGTAAAAAACAATAAATATAGCATGACTATGATACTACTACATGATACTACCCACTATAGAGATAGTATCATGTAGTAGTATCATATGCATGATACTACTACATGATACTACCACTATGGCCAGCCTAAGGGAAGCAAATATTTGTATTAAGGGGAGTGCTCATCTGTAGTGTCTTGACCAATATAGGCAGGGCGGTACTGTAGCAGAAGATGAGAGGTGGGTGACGTCATCTAGCTTGTCGTATCCAGCCGCCCTACCGTGGCAAAGGGTTGTCCCTGTCGGGTGTGCCTCTTCCGTTCCGTCCCGTTCCATCTATTGGGAGCTTGTGGGGCCCGCAATTATTTAACCATTTCTGTTTTGGGTCCTCGGATGCGGTGGGACCCAGACCCAAGTTTTGGACGACTAGTCAAATTCAGCAGTGGCAGAGGACCAGATGGAATGGGCTGCTTATAAAAGCAGAGCCAGATGCCCTGGTCGTAACAGTCAGCTTTGCTCCAACCAAATTCCGGCGGTGAGCACCTTCTTCCTTCTTGTAGCTTTGCCAAACATTGGTCGATCGATCGGTTCATGGAACATCATCAGCATCGTTTGAGTGGCGACACGGGCAGCAACTACCCAGAGTTGTACGCGTCGTCGGCCTTCGACATGGGCGACACCGACGACATGCAGCTGCTCAGCACGCTCCTGGAGATGGGCGACATGTCCGGCGGCCATTACCTGGATTTCGACATGGAAGCTTCGTCTTCCTCCTCGTCCTCCACCTCCACCTCCAGCTCCTCCTACTCCTCCTCCGACCACCTGCAGCCACCCCTCGCCGCCACGGCTGCACCAAGCAAGCGCCGTGCGGAGCAGCAACCGGCGCCCGGCGCGAAGGGGCTGATCGGCGTGCGGACGCGTCCGTGGGGCAAGTTCGCGGCGGAGATCCGGGACTCCACCCGGAAGGGCGCCCGGGTGTGGCTCGGCACCTTCAACACGCCCGAGGCCGCCGCCATGGCCTACGACCAGGCCGCCTTCTCCGTGCGCGGCGCCGCCGCCGTGCTCAACTACCCCGTCGACCGCGTCCAGGAGTCGCTGCGCACCCTCGCGCTCGTCGCCGGGGGAGGGTCGCCCGTGCTGGCGCTGAAGCGTCGTCACTCCATCCGGAAGCGGTCGCCCAACAAAGCCAAGAAGACGACGGCCATGGCGGCGCCCGCAAAGATGACGAAGGAGCACCTGCCCGTGCAGCAGCAGGCACAGTTCACATCAGTCTCTGCTGCCGTGGTGGAGCTGGAGGACCTGGGCGCGGATTACCTGGAGGAGCTACTCCGGGTGTCTTCCGACCAACAACCATCGGCGGCGGCGATGATGATTGGTTTCGATCACTGTGTCGACGGCAACAAGTCGCTTTTCGCCAGCACCAGCACGGCCCCAACCTTGTTCCCTCACTGAAGAAGTAGCTAGTTCCCAGCTCTGCTTGCTTGAGATAGTTTGCAAATAGTATCCACGCATCCATCGATGAGTTTTCTCCCTTTGTTGCACCTGCAAGTTGCTGCAACATGCCAACAACTAGCTGCTAGCTCCATGTATGTCGATCGGTACGTGCGTTATACACACGCACGTGATTAATCAAGATACAATTATACAGGCAGAGACATTGTAGGCAATTTCGATCGGGAAGAAATCTATATACTACCAACATACTCCCCGCTTGAGCTTCCATCCAAAACATGAATGTCTTCTATACGTACGTGTGGCCTGCATGTGGCCACCTCGCACCTTCCTTAACGAACTGTACTTGTGCATGCGGGCCTAGCTATCTAGCTAGTGAATCATGCTCTTTTTTAGTAAAAAGGGATCGGATTTTTCGAGAGAACATGGTCTGATTAGCAGCTGAAAATGGCATCAATTAATAAATGGAAACTTCTCATGTGTTTCGTCGATGGAGCTAGGTCCCATCAATCAAGATGTACCGGCCTTTCACACTCTCTGTTTTACTTTTGACAGGATCCCCTCTCTGCTGTTGTGACCTGGATTTGTTTATCTACTTTGGGCATCAATCAATCCTACAGTAAGAGCATCTCTAGAACACAAAACCGCAAAACTCGTATGCAATTAACTGCAAAACGTTATGCAGTACGAAAAAGTGAGGCGGCAGATCAGATAGGCTAAAAACTGAGGAATTTTATGAGGGCCCATCCTTTTCTTTTCTTTTTTTTCTTTTCAGCGCGATTTCTCGAATTTCAGCGCGATTTCTCGAAAAATTGACGGGAAGTCAAGTGGCGACGGTGAGGGACTCTCTCTATGCATTGACAGAGGTGGAGATGGCCGGATCAACCACCGATGGTGGCAGCGGCAACGAGGAAGGGATGCTTCTAAATATTCTGTCCTTCCAACCATTTTGCAGCGATGCATCAAACTGGAATCTAGGCCTCAAATCCGTATAGATGCAACATTTCGAGGCGCGATGCAGGTTTGCTGCAAAAAGTTTTTGGGGGCGGCTATTTTGCCAATATCTGCACGGGATATTTTTTGACCCAGTACCGCTGGAAACTAGTGATTATTGTGCGGATTTCGGTTGGATACGGTATCATACCAGAGATGTTTTGATATATTGCGGTGAGAGTATAAAATAAGGATGCGTGGCATGCACGAGCAAGTTAGCCCTGATTAGCAGCAGAGAGAACGAAGTCAGCTAGCTTAACCGGTCCAACCATCAAGTCAGTATGGAAATATGACGGATCAATCACCACACTCTCTGATGCAGCAGCCACTTGGTTTGCTCGATCGAGTCAATATACACAATAGAGATCTCTCTGTACATACGTATTGTGTTGACCACTTAAAAGATTGATGATAATCTACTGAGCTGTGTTGTTGACCACGAATATGTTGGAGACTGCTTCTACTCATGTGTGGGGTGATCCACTGGAAAATGGGGTTGAACGGCAGTGTAGATACTGCACACAGTGTGATGGTGAGTGGTGACAGGGTCGATGCATTATTGAAGTAGTGCAAGTTGGGATGTCTATACGGTGGCGATCCATCCGTCCATCTCGATCCGTCACTGCCTAATTTCTGCCCATTCCACAAGCTTAAATCGCGCTGCTCCAACTGGTAGCAGCAGCAAAATAAATCCACTGAAGCTTTATTTTGAAGGAGAACTTGGATATGTTAAAGATAATATTATTTCGTGTCCTCAATAAGGCCTAAAGTAAAGCAGAAGCTCCACCCAGATGTGCACTTTATCTTTTTTATTAACCCTATGTAACTAGTTTCCGAACAAATTCGTCATATTAGCAGGGATTATTATATTAAATATCATGTGAACGACACTCCAAACAACTTTAGCCAAGGGGCAATCAAAAATAAATGCTGAATTTTTTCTTCTTGATTACAAAAGCAACATTTCATATTACCATGTCAATTTTGCCAGATTATATTTCATTAGGATCATTTTTCGATGCAGGAACCATATGAGAATCCTTATTTTTGGTGATTCTTTCATCTTCCAAATATATTTTATTAGGTATGGATTAAGGCCATTCATATGATCTAAGTAATGGGATTTGGCGGAGTACACGCTAGATTTGGTGAGGTTCCAAACGAACATATCTCTTTCTTCGGTTGAACATCTATTGGATGACGCACCAAACGAATCCATATCGCCCATTTGCTCTCATTTAAAACCCGCCTAAATCATGTATTCGACAGGTTTTGTGATAAAACATTATCGACTGAAATTTCTTTTTGCTGTTTATGTTAAAATGAAGCATATTGTTGAGTAAGAAGAATGTTACCCAACCACGTGTCTTCCTAAATCCAGTAAAGCTTTATTTTAAATTTTGGTCATGCATTTTTTTTATTTCTTACTCGCATCAGTTTGTCAATCGCATGCATATAAAACCCATAATATAATGAACGGTTTTGCTATGTCTCAGTCAACTGAGAATTTCTTAAGTCTAAGTCACTTACAAGAAAGTACTTGAGTTGCACTTTTCTGTTAAAAAAGTGCAATTACACTTTTCTACCAGAAATGTGCAACTGGACCAAGTTGCACTTTTCTTTAAACTGCAGTTGCACTTTTCTGAGGTGACTTAGACTTAAGAAAATCTCAGTCAACTGAGACCTAGACACACCGTATAATGAAAGTGGGAAACAGTACCTAATATAAGACTAATCTGTCGCTTTCTATAGGGTGATTATAATCTTTTGAACTCGAAGTCCGCAGGTTAATCGGGTTCAGTTGCTGTTTTCCCTTTTGAATTAGGTGGGACTGATTAGCCGGACGACCTATTATTTGTCAAGGTACGACTTTTCGATGTAGTGACTTTCCCCCACTTGCAAGGATTTGAAAATCTATGTGGGGATAAAAGTAAATTGTATTGTGTGTACGCGAAGGAAAGTAATCAGCTATTTTCATCCGGCCATTCTATTTTAAAATACTCATGGTAGGCTGGGACGTCCTGTACACCGACCTGGTCGGTCGGTGCAAGGCACCGCACACCCCCGCAACTCGGGCCGGTTCAGTGGGCCGTGGCCCATCCCAACAGATAAGCTTTTTTTCCTTTTTCTTTCCTTTTTGCTGTTTTATCTTTTCTGTTTATATTTCCGTTTTTAAAATCTAACAACTTTTTTGGAAACACAAAACTATTTTTTGAGATGGAATATTCCGTAAAATTTGAACATTTTCAAAACTGAACAAATTTTAGAATTTGAACAGTTTTAAATTTGAACATTTTTTAAAGTTGAACATTTTTTAAAATTGAACATTTTTAACTGAACAATTTCAAAGTTTGGACAATTTTAAAAATTGAAAAGTTTCAAAGTTTGAACTTTTTTCAAAAATTAAATTTGAACGGTTTTCAAATTTGAACGATTTTTAAATTTGAACATTTATAAATTTAAACATTTTCTCAATTTGAACAATTTTTAAAAATTAAATTTTCGAATATGAAAAAATATAACAAAAACCGAAAACAGAAAAAAGAAAAGAAAACAGAAAAAGAAACCAGAAAAGAAAAAAGAAAAAGCAAAAACGAACTGCCCAAGCTAAACAGACCCAAATGGGCCGGCCCATACTCGACCAGGGGGTGTGCGGTGGCCGGTAGCCACCGACCTGGTCGGTGTATAGGTTTTCCCTGGTAGGCTTCCCATACATGTTGCAGATTTAGGTCGGGAGAGAGGTATTTTTGGCGGTCCATTGGTGAAGCTAGGCTATACTGTTGTTGGGATTGGGAGAGAGGTATTTTTGACGGTTGATTGGTGAAGTTAGGCTAGACTGTTGTTGTGTGATCGATGGTACTCCGGTGAGGGGATTCTCACAGAGGAGGGAGATAGAGGGGGTCATAGGGCGAGTAGTCATTGGGACGGGAACACATGAGTAACCAGCTTCGGAAACCTCATGACGGTGGAGAGATCCTTCTGCTGCTTGTCTGCAATTATCAGGCAACAAGTGCGAGATTACAATGACTTGAGTTATGCCTCTAGAACTCCTAGGATCCGGCTTATAACCCGGATCTAGGGTCACAATGGTAGAGATCCAACTGGATACAACTAGATCTAAGCTAAGCTAAGTCATCTTGTTGTGCACGTCAAGGATCTGACCGACTTTAACTATGGACGGATCTGACTACTTCTCTCCGGGCTGGAATCCTCCAATTGGGTTCTCCGGCAACTGGGTCGCCCGGTTGGGCCACATGCCTTTCCACCATCCATGGATCACCCGGGCCTGTCGGAATTGAGACACTATGTACTGTAATATACCTAGTTATCATATCCACAACACTAGCCCCTTGGAGTTCTTTGAGATTTGTCGTTCTTCCATCTAGCTCAGCTTGCGAATACATCTTCTTCCTTGCTCGGAACGAATAAGAGTGAACCTTGAAAGACTCCCAAACTTCATGTCTCCCACAAAGCATTGGTCATAAACTTTATGATCTTGACTCCAATGGACATATTTCTGCCAACGGTAACTTCGCGGAATTTGTGTGTCTTTGATACGTCTCCGACGTATCGATAATTTCTTATGTTCCATGCCACATTATTGATGATATCTACATGTTTTATGCATACTTTATGTCGTATTTATGCATTTTCCGGCACTAACCTATTAACGAGATGCCGAAGAGCCAGTTGCTGTTTTCTGCTGTTTTTGGTTTCAGAAATCCTAGTAAGGAAATATTCTCGGAATTGGACGAAATCAACGCCCAGGGGCCTATTTTGCCATGAAGCTTCCAGAAGACCGAAGAGAAGACGAAGTGGGGCCACGGGGCGCCGCCACACTAGGGCGGCGCGGCCCGGGGGCCGCGCGGCCCTAGCGTGTGGGGCCCCGTGACCCCTCCGAGGGCTGCCCTTCCGCCTACATATAGTCTTCGTCGCGAAACCCCCGCACCGAGAGCCACGATACGGAAAACCTTCCGCAGACGCCGCCGCCGCCAATCCCATCTCGGGGATTCGGAGATCTCCTCCGGCACCCTGCCGGAGAGGGGAATCATCTCCCGGAGGACTCTTCACCGCCATGGTCGCCTCCGGAGTGATGAGTGAGTAGTTCACCCCTGGACTATGGGTCCATAGCAGTAGCTAGATGGTCGTCTTCTCCTCATGTGCTTCATTGTCGGATCTTGTGAGCTGCCTAACATGATCAAGATCATCTATCCGTAATGCTATATGTTGTGTTTGTCGGGATCCGATGGATAGAGAATACTATGTTATGTTGATTATCAATCTATTACCTATGTGTTGTTTATGATCTTGCATGCTCTCCGTTATTAGTAGAGGCTCTGGCCAAGTTTTTACTCTTAACTCCAAGAGGGAGTATTTATGCTCGATAGTGGGTTCATGCCTCCATTAAATCTGGGACAGTGGACAGAAAGTTCTAAGGTTGTGGATGTGTTGTTGCCACTAGGGATAAAACATTGATGCTATGTCCGAGGATGTAGTTATTGATTACATTACGCACCATAATTAATGCAATTGTCTCGTTGTTTGCAACTTAATACTCGGAAGGGGTTCGGATGATAACCTCGAAGGTGGACTTTTTAGGCATAGATGCATGCTGGATAGCGGTCTATGTACTTTGTCGTAATGCCCAATTAAATCTCACTATACTTATCATATCATGTATGTGCATGGTCATGCACTCTCTATTTGTCAATTGCCCGACTGTAATTTATTCACCCAACATGCTATTTATCTTATGGGAGAGACACCTCTAGTGAACTGTGGACCCCGGTCCATTCTTTTACATCGAATACAATCTCATCGCAATACTTGTTCTACTCGTTTTCTGCAAGCAATCATCATCCACACTATACATCTAATCCTTTGTTACAGCAAGCCGGTGAGATTGACAACCTCACTGTTTCGTTGGGGCAAAGTACTTTGGTTGTGTTGTGCAGGTTCCACGTTGACGCCGGAATCCCTGGTGTTGCGCCGCACTACATCCCGCTGCCATCAACCTTCAACGTGCTTCTTGGCTCCTCCTGGTTCGATAAACCTTGGTTTCTTTCTGACGGAAAACTTGCTACTGTGCGCATCATACCTTCCTCTTGGGGTTCCCAACGGACGTGTTAATTACGCGCAATCAGTCTTCCATGGCAAGGTTCTACTAAGAATCTCCTAAATTCCATGGCGAAAAATCCGAATTTTCCTAGAAAGTAGCGATTTCTACAGTGAAAGTACCTTCGTGGAGATTTCACGCTTAAGCCCTAGGACATGTGGGGGTAATCCAACGGTGAGACTCTTGAGTTCCCTCCGTAGGATCCGACACACGAATCTCAAGGCTGCGGTATAAATAGTGCGAGGAATGGTGGAACTTATCATTTCTGACTGTGCCACCCTCCATCGTCTTCCTCCTCCAGCGCCGCCACTCACTTAGATCTAGATTCCTGGTGGAGCTTCGATTGCCCTCGCCGTGTTGCTGTTTCAGGGACATGCATCGCCCTAGCACCGCACGGTTGATCACCGACGCTCATCCGCATCCATTTCGCAGCTGCGCCGCTAGCTTCTTCCTACTCCGTCCACCGCGCAAGATCGTCACCGGTGATGGGGAACTGCCACGCCATTCTGGTAAGCTCTAGCCGGCCCTTGGGAAGATGAAGTGCTTAGGGTTTAGTAGTTTTTCCTAAGTCATTAGTGCTATACTTGAAGCTATAAATATGTCAGAAAACACTACTCACAATATTAGTCACAACATGTCGGAAAACACTCCTCCCAATGTGTCGGAACCTTTAATAATTGAGCGAATATCTATTATGCCGCCTAACGTTCCGCGTGTTATTCTGGCCTCCTATCATCCTGGATCCTCCATCAACCCCTTCGAACAAGCAGTCCCGACTAAGGCGGAGATCTTAGAAGAAAAGGAAGGAGCAACCATAATGGGGGAAAATCATCGAAGCAGAGTAGAGGAAAGCCTCCAAAGCTAAGGAGCGCGAGGGTGAGAGGGGTCAGTGGTCAGTGGTGGCTCTGCGATCCCCAAGAATCCGACCTAAAGATGTTCTAGGAGGAAAGATTTCTTGTGGATGGCTCTTGGCGATTCACCAAGGGCGAGACAGTTCCGACACCTCAACTCGATGAGCGGATCATGACCAAGGCTTGGGTGGAGCGAGGTCTCTCGCTTCCACCTCCGATATTTTCCTGGAGGTGCTGGAGAAGTATGGCCTCCAGCCACACAACATTTGCACCAACAGCTACACCGCTCTCCAACCTTTTCACTTTATTTGAGGGTCACCTTGGGATCCGACCGGATTTCCGGATCTTCAAGTTTTACTAACAAATCAAGGAGGAGACCAAGGACAGGAACATGTAGAACAGGAGTGTGACCTTGCTCCCGCCCAAGCGCCTGTTCCATGTGATGTCAACACATGAATATGCCCGCTACTGGAATGCGGGTTGGTTTTATCACAAGGACGTGGTCGCTTTGGGCCGCATAGGTGGCCTCCCGAAATTTGTCAACAGCGGTCCTGAAGTGAAGGACAACTCTTCATTCATTATGGACCTCACCCATCACCCGGATCTAGGTCATATGGAGCATAGGATCGCCAGGCTTACAAAACTATCCAGCAATGACTTGACCCTGATCTAGTTCAAGAGGCGGATCCAACCCCTTGAATTCCATGATCGGTTGATGTGCAAGTATACTGTCAACGACATCCTCTCGGTAACCAATTTCCATGCCTATTCTCTGAATAAGAGGATCCGAACAATTTACAAAGTTCCAAGGGGGCAGACCACTCATGAGACTAGCCGCGACATCTATACCAAAGATGAATGTCTCAGGGTAATTCATTTCCAACAAAGTTATTTCCTTTCGTTTGACTCCGAGTTATATTTGATGAAACTTGTGCTCTGCCTTGTTTTAGCTTGACATCTCGCACCCTTTGACCCGCCAAACTGTGGAGGATCCCAAAAGGGATAGGTTGTTTCGGAGGCGGAGGACGAAGAAGTTGACAAGGATCCGGAGACTTACGTCTCTCGGGTCACAAAACGCCCAACGGTTGTGGCATCAGGAGTTGAAAGTTCCACCAAAAAGGCTAAAACCTCTCAAGGGCGGAACTCAACGTTGTTTCGATGCTAAGAATTAGTAAGTATGCATATTTTGGTGGTAACTAGGTACGGCGAGGAGGTATGTATTAACCCCTGGTTCGATGAACGTGTATTGCACCGCGAGCAGTTGTTCGTGGACTTGTGGTGCAACAATCTAATCAACTTCTAGAACTATGTTTATGTTGCTGTTTATGTGCAATATATCAGCTCTGCCTAAATTTATATTCTCCCGGACACCTTATGTGAAGTGTTGATTGCTTTGGTAAGCTCACCACAAAGCGTACAAGGTAACATTATGCGGGAAACAGGCCGTAACTAAACACATGCCCAAAACACGAAACACAAAAAGGGCCGAACCAAACGAACGAGGTCTGGGCTTCTGGTAGAATGCTCAACGCAACTTGTTGGCAAGCAATCTACTTGAACAACATGATTTTTAGGTCGCATGACCTTCTACAACTTCTATGGAGCCAAGTTCCCCAGATGCAAGGAGAATTTTCTTATCGAAAACTAGTCATTCTTTGATGAAATATATCACATGACTAGAAATAGTACTTTTTTTGTGAAACATGACTAGAAAGACTATTGCACATAGATCGCTGAGTAGGAAAAGACCGAGCTGCCCTTGAAAGGAAAGAAACGTATGTGGCACCACCCAGGTCAGACTCGTCCGATCGCCTCCTCTGTTCGTCTTCCACATCTCCCGTAAGCACGCGCCCTGGCGGCCGGCAGCCGGCAGCCGGCGGCCAGCGACCAGAACACAGCCGGAAGAGCAGGTGCGCAACATGTCCTCTCTCCCCCCCTTCTCTCCTCCTCCTATGCTCCAGAGCAGGAATGCATAGACATATTGGAAACCCTAGGTGTGGGAGATGAATTTTCTCCGAGATTGCGGGGATTGAGGGGGCGAAGATGGAATCGATCAGTAGTTAACCATTTTTATGGAAGAATCGAGAGAGGGAAGAAGTATAGTGAGTAAATGGAGTTGGCCGGAGGTGCAGTCAGCAGCCTGCGTCATTGGGAGGCCTCCCATTGCAGGCTGCGAGCCTGCTGGATTAGTAGTGAAGAAACTGTACATAGATATTGTAGTATTAGATAGCATACCCCTCCGTGTTAAGGCAGTATTTTTTCCTTACTGTTTAAAACTGGGACTGGGAAAGATTTGCTGATACATGTTGCCATGAGAGAAGACTACTGCTCTTGTTGTTTTGCGCATTTCCTTCGTATGTGAAATAGCAGTCATGCATTTCTAGATTTTTTGATGTTTGTACGAATGCAAGAGTATGTTTACTGATGATACAATCACGCATCATGTGTATGAATGTATGTTCAAAATTCATTTCCAGTTACTCTAGTGATTTAGCTGCTTTGTTTGGAGTCTCTTTTTTTCCTTTCATGAATCTCGGTTATACTACACCATATGATATTTGTCTTTTGTTTATTTCAGATTTCACGCACAATGGATGGGATAAGCAGGAAGCACAGGATTCTTATGGTGTCTGACTTTTTCTTCCCAAACTTTGGTGGTGTGGAGAGCCACATATATTATCTATCGCAATGCCTGCTGAAGCTTGGCCATAAGGTCTTTCCCGAATAAACTATTTACTATCCTGCTCTGCTGCTCATTTATGGTTTAAGGATTTTAGATGAGCAAATGCATATGCATTTGATTTGTCCACTCTCATCAGTCTACAGTCTAACCATAAATGGAACATTTATACTGAATTTGTGAAGCATGCACATAGTTTCTGCTTGAGGCTGCACTTCTTTTTAGATCTTACCTTCTAATGAACACAACGGGCATAATAAGCTTGTACAAAGTAACTTATGATACCAACTTCTGTGTTAAGTTTTGAACAAATTCAGTGTGCTTTTCTGTAGGTTGTTGTCATGACACATGCATATGGAAAACGTTCTGGAGTACGATATGTTACTGGTGGATTGAAGGTTTATTATGTGCCATGGAGACCTTTCTTGATGCAGAATACACTGCCTACATTGTTCATGACATTTCCAGTTATAAGGACCATTCTTATTCGTGAGAGGATTTCTGTTGTGCATGGACATCAGGCCTTTTCAACCCTGTGCCATGAAGCCTTGATGCATGCTAGGACGATGGGGTACAAAGTCATCTTCACAGACCACTCGCTTTATGGTTTTGCCGACGTTGGAAGCATTCACATGAATAAGGTGCTGCAGTTTACTCTTGCAGATATTGATCAGGCCATATGTGTGTCTCACACAAGCAAAGAGAACACTGTCTTGAGGTCAGGGATATCTCCAGAGAAGGTTTTCATGGTCCCTAATGCAGTGGATACTGCAATGTTTACTCCCTCCCCCAACCGCTTAAGCCGTGATGAAATCATCATTGTTGTGATAAGTAGATTAGTTTATCGAAAAGGTGCTGACCTTCTTGTTGAAGTCATTCCAGAAGTATGCCGTCTGTTTCCAAAGGTGGGTTATAACTACAGCTTCTCTTTACATGAGCCATGCATGAAATAAGTGAAGGTGAATTACGTGCGTGTATTAAGGCCAAACAGATTATTTATTCAGCATATAGCACACTATTCTGATTACTATCATCCTTTCTGGTATGATCTGTATAAATTACCTGACAGTTCAGCTTCATAGAATTTTTTGCTTTGTACATTATCACGTTCTTGCATCCTTACTTTCTTACTCTTTGTTGTTTTGGATCTCACTTGTGTTCCCTCAATTAATAAATCTATGAATTTGTTAGGTTCGCTTTATTGTTGGAGGTGATGGTCCAAAACGTGTGCGACTTGAAGAGATGAGGGAGAAGTTCTCCCTTCAGGATAGAGTTGAGATGTTAGGGGCTGTACCTCATGCTCAAGTACGATCTGTTCTGATATCTGGTCATATATTTCTGAACAGGTAGCTTTCTGAATTTTCATTGTTTTGTTATTAAAGTATTGTTTCTTTCATACATGTGCTTTTTCCCGTGTTCTTCTGTATTTCTAGTTTTCCATTGACTATATGATACCATGGTGCGTTGCATTAGCCTGCTTGTTCCAACTTTCAGTTTGTTTGCTACTAAAGAATTGTTTTTACTAAACTTGTCTGTTGAATCCTCAAAATTCGAAGGGTTCTGAGGAAATGATCACTACCATTACCCAGGGTAGCTAAAATTGTTGTATTTGAATGTTTGGAATGCTTAACGCGCTCCTTGAACATCTACGTTAAGCCACATCGGATCCAGTGGATCTTTTCTGCACTTGTCATCCTTGTACCAGATTATTGTATTGTTGTTGTGAGCTTCTGGTTCTTGAAAAATGTACTTAGACTATCATTTAAGTGAGCGCTCTGATGTTGAGGGATTTTTTCTTCTGGAACTTTTAAGTATATACTCCCTCCGTTCCATATTACTCTGCATATAAGGTTTGATCAAAGTCAGATTTTGTAATGTTTGACTAAATATGTGTTAAAGTAGCAACACTTATGATACCGGATGTATATGATATGAAAGTATATTTCATCATGATTCTAGTAATGTTGATTTGATATAGTAAATCTTAATATTCTTACCATATAATCAGTCAAACTTTACGGAGTAATACGGAACAGAGGGAGTATTGCATGGATCCAATGCAAACAGAAAAAGAAGAGCTTTGTCGTTCCTTTTTTTTTCACTTCTAAAGATAATCTAATATTATTTGGGAAACTCGAAGGTGGATAAGTTAACCTTGTTTATGACAGCTGAGCAGAGTGCAGTTGTTAACCATAGTAATGTAGTTCTGAAATTTAACCTTTCCTTATTGTAGTTCGCTTACAGAAGCATTTTGCATAGCCATTCTGGAGGCAGCAAGCTGTGGACTGCTGACAGTTAGCACTAGAGTCGGAGGGGTTCCAGAGGTATATGTCCTTTATGAGTTTAATGTTTCTTTTGTCGACAACCATAAATCTCAGCTAGTTGGACAATATGCAGCTCCCTACAAACGATTCTTTTTTCAGGTTCTACCAGATGACATGGTAGTACTTGCAGAACCAGATCCAGAAGATATGGTACGAGCTGTCAGGAAAGCTATTGACATACTTCCTGGCATAGATCCCCAAACTATGCATCTTCGGGTGAGTTTCGACTACACCTGGCTCCGGGCCTTGCTGCACATTAGCCCCCTGTCAGAAATGGGCATCCTGCATCAGCTTTTTTTTTCCTTCAGTACAAACTTCATATGCAAGTTGTTTCATGCTTATTCAAATCTAACGTGCATCGTAGATGAAAAGACTCTATAGTTGGGATGATGTGGCCAAAAGAACAGAGATCGTGTACGACCGTGCAATGCAGTCCTCACACACAAATTTGCTAGACCGTCTTCCCAAGTGAGTATAAGGCAGAACACGGACTGTAGTCTAATTTTCTGCCGTTTGAAAAAAAGAAGTTGTAGCTGAAACACTGGTTTTCCCTTTAGATCTTTATTACCGCAGTCGAATATATTGTCATTATTGCTGTCAAAGTGCTAGCTTGTATTTTCTACCATGTTCCATATATTGGTTAGTTCTGCAAGTCAATGTGTGTGCAGTACCACTTCTTTGTTGAGCAAATGTGTGCAGTACCACTATTGCAGTTTTTCAACGACATCAACATAGGGAAGCAACTAATGCATGTGTTTCTGTGATGGCGTAGATACCTCACATGTGGAGCTTGGGCAGGCAAACTGTTTTGCCTTGTGATGATCATAAACTACCTCGTATGGTGCCTCCTAGAATTTCTGCAGGTATAGTTCTTTTACCCATGTTTTTTTCTTAATTTTTTCCCCGGAGATTTGATGAAATTGTAATAGAGTTTATTCGGCCTCTCTCAGCCATCCAAAGATATCGAAGAAGTCCCAGATATAATAGGGCCACTACACAGTCAGTTACATTCAGTCGATGATGACTAGCGCGAAGCACGAGGGAATACTACTTAGGCTGCCATCCATTTTGGCCTGGAGGTCATGATATATCTACTTTGGCTGGCTCCCGCTCTGGAATTTCTTTCAATGTTTCCTGGTCCTTTAGTGACTGAAATAGAATAGGCCGTCTTTCAACAAAGAGGGACTGCTGACAGCGAAGGGGTCTGATATATGAAAATCACACCATAATGCGGTATCAATTTGCACCGAAATGTGTTTCGTGAAAGCTAATGGTTGTCAGTAGTAATGACTTTATTGTGTGTGATGTAATTGTATGTTGTCAGTAGTAATGATTCTCTTGTCTGATGAGTAACATGGATCAAACAATACAATTACATCACAGAAAAGAGCTTTTCCTGGTGCAACATGCATGACCATTGTCTGTTAACCATCAAACGGCACACAATGTACCCGTTGGGGCACATCACTTTTGTTTACCTCCGATTGCCTTTTATTTGTAACAACCGCGGTCTTTATTGCTATTGGGTATTGATTCTTTTTAACCTGGTTACTGGGTATTGATTTAGGCAGCAGTGAAAAAATCGTTTCAACTGTGTACTGTGTATGATCACCATGCTGATTTGCATACAAATGTTGTATGCACATAGTCTGGTGAATGCGCGCCTGTGGCCTGCTGCCTTTTCCCTCCGGCTGAGATGGGAGATTGTTCTGCATAGGCGACCCCCTCCCTCCCACCTAGCCAGATGTGGTGGAAAATTTTGAAACCACAGGTGCTCTTTGATGCGTGACTCATGGCCCCACTTGGCCCTAAACTGTATGTCGAGAGGTTGGGTGCTTCTCGGTAGGATGATGTCCGAGTCCCACGTGGGAAGGATGAGGTGGTAGATGTCGATCATATATGGGCACAACCCTTATCTCTATCTCTATTTCTTATTCTTTTCTTTAGGGGTATTACATTTTTTTCGGGAGTGCTGTATATTTCTTTATCAGGAAAGGGAATATGATTTTTTTGATGGGAGACATATGAAATTTTGAAATAGAAGTAGATTTTTTTTTAGTGATAGAGAGAAGGAGATTTTTTTAGTAGATTCAGGACATCTCTTAGGGACAAGGAGACTCTTCCCCATTCTTGAATGGGCCCATCCGTATAAGCCCGGCCCACCACCCACCCCTCGTTCCATTCCGCCGATTCCGCTTGAAGCTAGCCGAGCCACGACCACGCCGCCTCTTCTTCTGGAATCTGGACTCTTCCTACCAACCGCCGGCTCTGGATTCCCCCTTGCTGTGCGGCGCTTGTCCATGGCGATCGACCACGAGTCCCCGCTCAAGGAGCCTCGCCTCAAGGGCCGCAGGATCACGGTAACCCCTCCTGCGGCGCACATTCCCCATTTCTCGCCCTCCCTTTTTGCTTGCTCCTCTGCTCCGCGTTCTTGATTCGCCGTGCTCCCTCTTTCGGGCAAGAAACGGTTTCTTTGTTCTTCATTTGTCATCGCATTGGGCGGATTGCTGGTAGTACTTAGGGTTTCGGGCGAATCTTGTGAGCAATGGCGATGGATGCAAGCCTGGTACTTTTATTTTCCGCTACAAAACCCTCGTTGTTGGAGTTTTGTCCCTCCCTTCCCCTCCGTTCTAGGGGTGCGATTATGTTCTTGCATTCTTCCTTGCGTGCAGCATTTGGTTGGAGACTTGGAATGATTCTCCCTCTCATTTGGTTGTGAAAATCAGTTCTTCATTCTCTCCCTCATTTGGTTGGTCCATTCCCGCGGACGAACACCTCGTGCGCATGGTTTCGAGGAGAGCTGCTTCTTGACCAACCAATCTGTGGCCGTGTGGCGTGTGCAGGAAGGTGACGGCGATGAGCCGGATGCTGTGGGGTCGGAGTCGGAGTCGGAGGAGCGGGCGGTGTCGGCGGCGCACGGCGAGCGGGGGCCTCGGTGGCTGCGCGTCCTGCTGACGGCGCGCTTCTACACAACCTGCGAGGCGCACTCCCACACGCGCCGGGGCGGTGAGCGCACCATGTTCTGCCTCGACTGCGCCGCCGCCGCGGGCGCCGGCGCTCTCTGCGGCCTGTGCGCCGGCCACGCCCACCTCGGCCACCGCGTCATCCAGATCCGCCGCTCGTCGTACAGCAGCGTGGTCCGCGTGTCGGACGTCCGTGGCCTCGTGGACATGGACGGCGTGCAGACCTACGTCATCAACGGCGCGCGCGTCGTCTTCCTCAACGAGCGCAGCCTAGGGCACGGCCACAGCCGCCTCAAGGGCATCCACTACGCCTGCGTCACCTGCCGCCGCGGCCTCCGCGACGCCTGCCGCTTCTGCTCCCTCGGCTGCAAGGCCGCCGCCGACGGCAGCACCTACTCCTACTCCCCCTCCCCGCTCTGCAATGCCTTCGACCAGAGCTGCACGCCGCCGACACCGATGCTCACCATGCCGCTGCACCGGCGCAAGGGCATTCCACACCGGGCACCGTTCGGCAACCTCGTCGTCTGAGTTCTGACTTGCTACTAGCCAGCTGCTGCAGGATTGCAGTGAATTTTTGACAGGAAAAGGAGATTACTGAGTAGACTTTCATTACTGCTGAGGTATTATCACATCATTAGGACAGGAAATCTTATGCTCTGCAACTTCTAGTCTAGCCCTTAACTTTGGTAATGTTCTTAGGTGTCATAAGAAATTTTGGGTGTCATGAGAAATTGCTAGCATGAGCAGTCTGGTGACAGTGGAGTAGTTGTCTGGTGACTCTTGCAGTAGATCTGTATGTAAGCATGGTTGCATGCTAGTAGAAGAGGAGATTAGAGATGGGAGCATGTTGCTAAATCTAGTCCAGCTACATGCTTCAAGATTGTGTTTTGTGTGTTTTGCCGAGTCAGTTGCTAGAACTGAATCATTTTTGAGGCATCTGCAAATTTCCTGGCATTGTTGTTGCCGTTTATCATGCAAACGCATCACAGCAGTTTCTTGACATTGATGTGTTGCCATTATTTCGGAAGTGTGTTGCCAAATTAAACTTTGAATCCATTTGCTCTGATTGCGCAGATCATGCCTTGATCTAGGTCTTCTTTGAATCATGCGTCAAGTTGAATGAAATTGAAATACTTTGATATGAATTTGCAGATCAACTGATTTCTGACAAATTAAGTTGTATTTATTTGATTTCTGAATGCAAGCACAAAGACATCAATCTGCTGCAAGGCTATACTTGAGGGGCAGGGCGTATAGTTTTGCACTGTTTACACTGCGAAAATCTGCAGCTCGACTGAGATACTATGAGAAATTCCTGGTCAAGTAATCATGCAGTATTTTTCTGCTTGTGCATTTTTTTAACAAAAAGTTCATATATATGCGTAGATGCATTGTTCACTTGTAAGAATAGTGTATTTTACTCTTTAGCCAGTGTACAAAAAACACTTTACCTGAAGGGATAATGGTGCCAGCAATCCCTACATGTTTGCTTATTTTATTCTGCAGGCCAGACAACTGTACCTTATTTTTTTCGATGAAAATGAGCGAGTGCACATTGTAATCGGACATTTGTGACACTTTCTTTTGGGTGAGTCGTGGTGCTCTTCTGAGCCTGAAGAGCTCAAATGGCATGGCATATGATGATTTTGTTATGGCAAATGGCATGGCAAATGATCTCTGTTCCAAAATGTAGTTTAGCTCTTTAAACCGCTGCATGATCCACAATGGACAATGCCCATCACGATCGGTATTATTATCTTAACGCAGATCGTGGCTTAAGATGGTGACCAACCAACTGAGTTTAGATCAAGGAACTCAGTCGCAATTTTTCCCTCCGTGTTGCTTACGGAGGACAACGTGACAACAAAAACTTGGATCAAAGACGCAAGGTGTGATTATCTGCGTCACACTGGAATCAGCATGGCTTTGCACTACAAAGCCTCACCTTCTCCGCTCGGCTTTGTATGTAGCCTTAGCATAAGGAGCATCAGCATTGCAACTAATCTGTAGCAACAACAAGGATGACAACATAAATTAAAAGCACAAAACAACAATACAATTTGAAATACTTAATTGTCTCACAATTCGAGAACTCGAGTGTTAGAGTTGGGCATTGCCAGCGACACCGCTGCTTGGGTCCCAACGGTACACAACCTGTGACTTTGCCTGTACCTACCCGCAAATATCCATGGGCAGAAAATGCCTTCCAAATCCAGATGGTATATTCATTTTGCATATCTAAACAAACGATCACATTCAAACACAGGTATACATGCTTGCTAGAGATAACTGCAGTAGTTTCATCTTCTCCAGGCAGGCGATTTGCACCGCACGTTCAACATCCTTCCATAGGAAGAATAGCCGAGAAAAGAAAGTAAGAGAAAAAGACACATCGAAGACACGAGAAACGAAGTCCATGTTGTAATTTCTATACCAAATTACTAATTCCTGGTGCCTTCTATGCCCATCAATATAAATTTTAATCCCATGTATGTAGGAACTCAACCAATAATACACACGATCATGGGATTTAATTGGAGTAAAATTAAAACAAGATATTCATCTTTTCCTTGAGAAAGCCTTGCGCCTTTTATAGAAGACTCTAGTTGTAGACAGTGACTTGAAGTAACACGTCCTCCGGTCGATCAATAGATAATAATCTTTTGGCTACGATCGTAGTACTCGGGTAGGTCAGAGACCATGAGATCTTTATTCATTATTAACAATTCATTCATGAAATCATGCTATTAGCCATTGGCTAGGGTATTGATCCTTAAAATTGATGTGCCATTAAGCTTGGTTTGAATGGATTTGAAATTAAAAGTGACTGAATGATAGTTAATGCATGGAGATTTCGGGCTGATATTTTTCACCTCTTTTGAGCACTTAGATCTAGAATATAACATATAAATATAGATATTATTGATGGTCGAGATTATTTTTTTGTCAAATCCCGACTCCTTCTTACACACTTGTAGTAGATATTCTGTTTTGGTCACATGGATAAAATGATTTTAATAGTAGAAAAACATATGTGTTATGGCTTACTGAACCCTATGACAAAGCACAACATAAGAATCCATAGCCTAGTTCGGTGAATGCCACACTGAGTTATCATGGAAAATTTAGGAGAGAAGTTTCATGGAATCCACACAAGAAAGTCTCGACATGTCTGGTAGTGCTAGAATACTAGTACGAGTTTTAAGTGTTCAAAAGGCCTTGATAATACAAACAATGTTTCGAACTAAATCCCTCCATTCCAAAATAAGTATGGAAGATTTATCTAGATTCAGGTGTATCTACGAACTAAAATAAAATCTAGATACATGCGAATTTTGACAAATCTACAATACTTATTTTAGAAACCAAAATGCCAAAATAGCACTCAGTTTTGGTTTTTCATGCCAAAATATCACTAACTACTAACTAAGAGTAACATTCTTGAAGAAAGACACAAATGCCCTTACATCTTCATGTATACCATATTTTCCATTCATTTGGTTGCGTTTGTGGGACCCGTAGAAGATGTACACACACGCATACACTTCGAAAAGCAACACACACTTGGAGAAGGAACACATGAAAAGGAGCTACATTACACACACACATAGGACGAAGGTGCTGTGGTTGGGAGCAGGGGAGTCTGCACCATGGGCAAGACCAGCGAGCATGAGGATGGAGTAAAGCTTCGGGGACCAGGCGGCCAGTTGTGGCGCGGGTGTTAGTAAGCAGCCACGCGTGTGAGGGTGAGCGGGTAGAGGCGGCCGCTTGAGGCTAGTAGTGACGGGGCATGGGGGAGTGGCGACGACGTAGGTTAGTGGAGGCAACACGGTGGGCTAGCGGGAGGGGCGGCGGGGCATGGGGAGTGCACATCGACAGCGCCATTGCTCCTCTTTCTGCAAGGAGGAGCGAGCCGCAGTTCAGATGAAGATAAGGGTAATTTTTTCAAGTCACGAAAATCAAACGGGTTTACGTAATCAGCGGAGGCACCTTCAACTCTTCTCTCCACCAGGGGCTCTCAGAGCAGAAGGGCGCAAGCACGCAAACCTTGTCTTCTCCCCTAGGCTAAAACCCTAGCCCAGAGCAACGACTTTCTCGAACATTCCCTCCCATGGCGCTCCTCCGAGCTCTCCGGCGAGCCCTCCCGCCTCTCGCCTCACCTGCGGCGTCTCTCCTCCGCCTCGCCCGCTCCCTGCCCCACTCCCTTTATTTGTTTTTGTTATGTGCGGGAATTAATGAGGAGCTGTGCGAGATATGAAAATAATTTTTTTGGGGTTATTTGTAAAACTAAATTAGTAGTTAGGTTTTTTGTTGCCACGTGTACCTGATAGGTGGGCCCGTATGGTCAGAAAACAGATTAAAATGTCTAAGGCAAAATTAGTGCTTCTTGTCACGACCATATCCCTGAAGTGGTATTTATGTGTAAAAAAACTCTAAAGTGGTAGCTCTCCTAGAAGATCGTCCAAAATGTGGTAGTTTTTTTTTGTCATTTTCTCCGCAAATATCCATGGGCAGAAAATTCCTTCCAAACCCAGGTGGTATATTGAATTTCCATACCAAGACAAACAATCACATTCAACATGTACATGCTTGCTAAATATAGCAGAGTAGTTTCATGCTCTCCAGGCAGGCGATTTGCACCACACATTCAACATCATTCCGTAGGAAAAATAGCTAAGAAAAGAAAGTAAGAGAAAGAGGCACATCGGCACAACAAGAGCTGAAGTGCATGATATAATAGCTGTACTCAATCATCAATTCCTGGTGCCTTCTATGCCCATCGATGTAAATCCTAATTCCATGTATGTCGAAGCATGACCAATCTTTATCGAAAAAAAAGATGCATGACCAACAAATACACACAACAATGGGACTGAATGAGAGTAAAATGAGAAGCAAGCTATTCATCTTTTCCTTGAGGAAGCCTTGCTCCTTTTATAGACTATACTTCAGTGGTAGGCAGTGATGTGAAGTCACTTGTCCTCCGGTAGATCAATATAGAAGAATCTTTTGGTTACAAACATAGTACACGGGTAGGTCAGAAACAACGAGAGTATTCGTTATTATTAATAGTTCATGAAATGATCATGCTAGTATTCGGTATTGGCTAGTGTATTGATTCTAAAAATCAGCGTCTCATTAAGCTTTGGTTGAAGGGATCAATCAACTGAGAATGACCGAATGATAGTTAGTACATGACGATTTAGGCCCGGCCCTTAGATTTAGAATAACCAATGAATATAAATATAACGTGATGGGTCAAGATTGTTTATGTTAGACCTGACTCCTTTCTTTTACACTCGTTAATATAGATATTATGCTTGAGGCACACGGATAAAATGCTTTTAGTAGTAGGAGACAAAGTGAAACATAGTAATTCATAGAGTAGTTCGCTGGATGCTGCAATGGTTTTTCACGGAAATTTTAGGAGAGAAATTCTGTGGGACCGCACGAGAAAATTTCGAGTTCTCGATGTGTCCAGGAATTTAAGTGTTCAAATGTCCTTTGTACAAACAGTGTTTCGAACAAAATTTTCTGCAACATTTTCTAAGTACTAGGAGTATCAAAAAAGGGAGTCGAGACGAGATACTGGAGGATGCCGTATACCCATTCTGTTTACGTAATCAGCGGAGGCGCCTTCAACTCTTTTCTCCACCAGTCGGCTCTCAGAGCACCTCGTCTTCTCCCCTAGGCTAAAACCCTAGCCCAGCGCAACGACCTTCTAGAACATTCCCTCCCATGGCGCTGCTCCGAGCTCTCCGGCGAGCCCTCCCGCCGCTCGCCTCGCCTGCGGCGTCTCTCCTCCGCCGCGCGCCGGCTCCTGCCCCACGCCCTCTCCGCCCTCTTCCGCTCCTGGATCCGATCGGGCCCCGGCCGTTCTCCGCCGCGGCCGTCGCGCGGGGGCCGGAAATGGGGGCCAGTCTCTTCAAGGGGCTCACGGAGACCAGGTTCCCGAAGCGGCGCAACACACACTTGGAGAAGGAACACATGAAAAGGAGCTACATTACACACACACATAAGACGAAGGTGCTGTGGTTGGGAGCAGGGAGTCTGCACCATGGGCAAGACCAGCGAGCATGAGGATGGAGTAAAGCTTCGGGGACCAGGCGGCCAGTTGTGGACGGGTGTTAGTAAGCAGCCACGCGTGTGAGGGTGAGCGGGTAGAGGCGGCCGCTTGAGGCTAGTAGTGACGGGGCATGGGGGAGTGGCGACGACGTAGGTTAGTGGAGGCAACACGGTGGGCTAGCGGGAGGGGCGGCGGGGCATGGGGGAGTGCACATCGACGGCGCCATTGCTCCTCTTTCTGCAAGGAGGAGCGAGCCGCGGTTCAGATGAAGATAAGGGTAATTTTTTCAAGTCACGAAAATCAAACGGGTTTACGTAATCAGCGGAGGCACCTTCAACTCTTCTCTCCACCAGGGGCTCTCAGAGCAGAAGGGCGCAAGCACGCGAACCTCGTCTTCTCCCCTAGGCTAAAACCCTAGCCCAGAGCAACGAATTTCTCGAACATTCCCTCCCATGGCGCTCCTCCGAGCTCTCCGGCGAGCCCTCCCGCCTCTCGCCTCACCTGCGGCGTCTCTCCTCCGCCTCGCCCGCTCCTGCCCCACTCCCTTTATTTGTTTTTGTTATGTGCGGGAATTAATGAGGAGCTGTGCGAGATATGAAAATAATTTTTTTGGGGTTATTTGTAAAACTAAATCAGTAGTTAGGTTTTTTGTTGCCACGTGTACCTGATAGGTGGGCCCGTATGGTCAGAAAACGGATTAAAATGTCTAAGGCAAAATTAGTGCTTCTTGTCACGACCATATCCCTCGAAGTGGTATTTATGTGTAAAAAACTCTAAAGTGGTAGCTCTCCTAGAAGATCGTCCAAAATGTGGTAGTTTTTTTGTCATTTTCTCCGCAAATATCCATGGGCAGAAAATTCCTTCCAAACCCAGGTGGTATATTGAATTTCCATACCAAGACAAACAATCACATTCAACATGTACATGCTTGCTAAATATAGCAGAGTAGTTTCATGCTCTCCAGGCAGGCGATTTGCACCACACATTCAACATCATTCCGTAGGAAAAATAGCTAAGAAAAGAAAGTAAGAGAAAGAGGCACATCGGCACAACAAGAGCTGAAGTGCAGGATATAATAGCTGTACTCAATCATCAATTCCTGGTGCCTTCTATGCCCATCGATGTAAATCCTAATTCCATGTATGTCGAAGCATGACCAATCTTTATCGGAAAAAAAGAAGCATGACCAACAAATACACACAACAATGGGACTGAATGAGAGTAAAATGAGAAGCAAGCTATTCATCTTTTTTCCTTGAGGAAGCCTTGCTCCTTTTATAGAGGACTTCACTGGTAGGCAGTGACGTGAAGTCACTTGTCCTCCGGTAGATCAATAGATAAGAATTTTTTGCTTACAAACATAATACTCGTGTAGGTCAAACACCACGAGAGTATCCATTATTATTAATAATTCATGAAATGATCATGCTATTACGTATTGGCTAGTGTATTGATTCTGAAAATCAGTGTCTCATTAAGCTTTGATTGAAGGGATCGATCAATTGAGAATGACTGAATGACAGTAGTTAGTACATGGCGATTTATGCCCGGCCCTTAGATTTAGAATAACCAATAAATACATATATAATTAATGGTCAAGATTGTTTATGTTAGACCTCGCTCCTTTCTTTTACACTCGTTAGTATAGATATTATGCTTGAGGCACACGGATAAAATGCTTTTAGTAGTAGGAGACAAAGTGAAACATAGTAATTCATAGAGTAGTTCGCTGGATGCTGCAATGGTTTTTCACGGAAATTTTAGGAGAGAAATTCTGTGGGACCGCACGAGAAAATTTCGAGTTCTCGATGTGTCCAGGAATTTAAGTGTTCAAATGTCCTTTGTACAAACAGTGTTTCGAACAAAATTTTCTGCAACATTTTCTAAGTACTAGGAGTATCAAAAAAGGGAGTCGAGCCGAGATACTGGAGGATGCCGTATACCCATTCTGTTTACGTAATCACCGGAGGCGCCTTCAACTCTTGTCTCCACCAGTCGGCTCTCAGAGCACCTCGTCTTCTCCCCTAGGCTAAAACCCTAGCCCAGCGCAGCGACCTTCTAGAACATTCCCTCCCATGGCGCTGCTCCGAGCTCTCCGGCGAGCCCTCCCGCCGCTCGCCTCACCCGCGGCGTCTCTCCTCCGCCGCGCCCCGGCTCCTGCCCAACGCCCTCTCCGCCCTCTTCCGCTCCTGGATCCGATCGGGCCCCGGCCGTTCTCCGCCGCCGCCGCCGCGGCCGTCGCGCGGGCGCCGGAAATGGGGGCCAGTCTCTTCAAGGGGCTCACGGAGACCAGGTTCCCCAAGCGGCGCCCGGGTTTCGAGTCCCGGCGGAAGAGGGCCAGCCTGCGCCCCAAAGGTGCGGTGATCTCATCTCTGCCATTCCGCATCTCCTACCTGTCAGGACGCCACGACCATAATCTGAATTTTGCGTCTCTGCTGTGCCGATTTTCTGCTGTTGATGCTGCTTCTGTTGGTCGACAGGTCCGCATTTCTGGGTGATGTGCAAGCCAGGGGAGCCTATCCCGTCCAGCCAGCCCAATAAGGGCAGCCTGAAGGGGAGGAATGAGAAGAAGCGGATCAAGCAGCGCAAGGACTTCATCATGGTCTGTGTGTTTGTTCGGTTCCCTGTAAAAAACTTGTTTAATTGCATGATTGGTTATGTGAGGTTATCTTCGAAGCCTATCTGTGTGCTGGATTGGAACAAATTTACAGGCCAATGGAATTCTAATAACGTAGTAGGTAGATAGACACAATATCGAGAGGAGGTTTAGTTCGTTTTGTGCCACGGAACAACCCTAAATGTCATGTTGCAGTGGCACTAGCTAATCATAGCTTATTTGAGTAGGTATTTTAAAATTATTGTGGTAATACCAACATCTACATGTCTACTAAGTACTAACTCACCAATTTAAATTTTATTATTTTGGTTTTATTTTCCAGCTTGGTTATGCTCTTTTCATAGACTCCAAGAGTGTTAGTTTCAACTATGTCAATCCGTAATAGCCTCATGCAGATTTACCTCTGTGGAACCAAACTTTGTCTTCCTTACTATGTAGTTCTAACAACTTAGATTATGAACTTATGATGGTCACTTATGCTTCTTCCGTTTGTCTAATTACCAAGACCTGAGTACTCTAATTATAGTTACGGCTAATAATGCTACATGGCATTCCCTTCTTTCTAACCAAGTGCTGACATCCATATATCTTGCTTTGGCAGGCGGAAAAGAGGAAGCGCAAAGCACAGTATTCTGTTGCTGTGAAGAGAAAGGAGGCAGAAAGGACCGAGAGGAAGATGGCTGCAGTGGCAAGAGAACGGGCATGGGTGGAGAGGTTGGCAGAGCTACAACAGATAGAGGCAGAAAAGAAAGCTGCAACGGCTTAAGGAACCACTCCGGAACGGCAAGGAGTCTAACTCGTTCTGCTGCTGTGTTTTATCCCTGTTTTACCAGATAGCCTAAATATGTTCTATGCAATCAAGAATATCACAATCCTTTTGGGTGGAACACTACCTGTACCACTTTTTTGAACAGAAATCCCGAAATGGTGGTTCTTGTTTTGAAAAGACTGTTTCTCAAATTTTGTCTTTGTAATGGAGTATCTGTTCTGTGATGTATTGACAATAAATCATATGATCTTGGTTGTCGGATGGTGATCAGAAATGTTCAATGCCTGCAACCTTTTGGAACAGTTCTTTGTATTGATTTTTGATTGGAACTACCAATGATTATTAAATTGATTCCCATCTTCCTATCTGGGAACTGTAATTCATGCTCCGCTGCAAAACGCTGCATAAGGTTTGCAGTTCTGGAAAAGCACATATGAAGTAGATTAGATCGGAGTTTGCATTCCATTGCTTCCAGTCTGCACATATATATTTTGTAAGAAATTTGCTGAAGCCATGCTCTTCCTGATGACACATTTCCTTGTCCATACATAATACCCAGGCTCTTGCTCTCCAGATTTAGCTGCCTGACAATTGTGGTTCTGACTTGCAAATAATGCAGTAGATATACAGTGATCATCCTTCGTAGACTTTTACCTTCTCAACTGGATCGATGAAGGTTCCTTGCTAGCACAAAGGCTGCGGCTGTACTTGAAATCTAATGTGAATCAGATGACCTTTTCTAGTATGTCCCAATAATATATAGTTGCCACCTAGATTAAGTACCTGCGCTAACCATCTCTGCAGTACATTGGCCATATGAAGTGCCCTATAAATATCTTTTATCTTTTGGTTTCAATTATGTGATATGTTGTCGAATCCCAGTTGGAACTTTGGAAAAAGACCCTTAAATTTCAATTATTTGTGATGGAGTGGGCTTCAGAGAGGATAGAGGTCAAGAGTTTGGCTGGCGATAACCGACACGTCTCCTCCAGGCCTACTACTGCTCAAAATTCCCCACTTGGATGTTACTTGAGGTGAGTCCATTTCAGACATTTCCTTTGCTTGTGTTACCTTCCAGAATTTGTGTTTAGTCACCATCTTGTTAGACAGTCGTAGCTGAAATGGGACACTAGATTTTCGCTTCTAAGAGACAGATTGTCTTAAAATTTAGAATACATGGAGCGTAGTAATCATTTGGAACCTTATGAGATTTGGGATAGCATTATTCCTATCGGGTGCAGTTGCTGCACCGTCTATCCGGCATCAATTTTTATGTGAAAAAGGTCAATGGGAATATATTCTATTGTGACCAATGTGAATCATATATGATCACTGCATATTGCTTGTGATAAAGTTATTTCATTCTTATCAGTTGTTTGTCTTACCGTTCTATTATTCTGCCCTGAATTAGAAGTGCCTTTTGAAATATTTATTGAACAGTATCCAAAATGTTCTCATATCACATAAAAATACCATGGTCCATGGGTGCTGAAGATGGTGAGCTTGTGTTAGTTTTAGTTTCAGTTTAGAGGCCCACCAGTATCATATCACAAGGTAAACATGGCCAAAACATGAAAAATATAGGAGACAAACCAACAGAATATGTGCTGACATGGTCATATAGCTGACTGGATTTTCCTCCATAGACAAGAAATCACCTCTCTTTTGAATTCTCCAACCAGAATATGTACTACAAAATGCAAAACGCTTTGGCTACCATACTGGAGAAATTAGGCATGCTCATGTGCCCTTTCCACTTCACTATCTTGTCCTCATACTAAAATATGTACTTAAGTTAATTATTGGACACTAAACGGAAATTTACATATGAAAACCGTAGTGCTACAAAGAACTGGTCCAGCTCCCAGCCATTTATCAGGAAGGAAATATTATACATGGGTTGAGTACCAATAGCGCCTAGTACATCTGTTCTCTCCTATCGCGGAACCATCGCCACCTGTAGTGAAAACCATAAAAAAGTGTTAACAAAATCACAGCAAATAAATGATAATAAACTCAAATTCTGTATTAATAAAATAAAAATTGGCTGTGTCATCACCAGATTATCTTTTGTATGAAGAACGCCGTTAATGAAGAAGCAGTCAAGCATGATTATGCAGTTGTGAACATCAAAATAAAAGAAACATCCTCTTTTTTGTTGAATATGCACTTTTTCCTAAATAAACAACTCCATTGTTTACTTCTAGTGATGAGATGTGGCAATGTGTTTTCATCTCTGAAATCAAAAAGTGAAGAAAAAACAGAGTCATAATTTTGTTTTATTTTTATTGGCTGAAAGTACCAGTAGTAGTCCCAGCGTGGGCTGATCTTGGACATGCGGTTTACCCCGTATGGGTACTCGGACACGGAGCGGCGGGCGTTTCTGAAGGCACAACACCCGCAGGCACACACGCAGATGAGGAAGACGAGCACGATGACGTTGAGCACGGAGATCTTGTGCCAGTCCTGGCGCACCTGCTCCATCACGCCGGCCTTGCATGAGTTGCACTGGTAGCACAGGATGTTCGGGGCATTGTTCCACTGGAAGCAGTCCTCGTCCTGTGCTCCTACTGGCATCCCACCACTGTATGTGCACGCTGTTGGTGGCTTGCAGCAGCCAGACTGCAGGGTAAAGTAATTTAGAGTAGTTATTATAGTAACAGAACATGAGCTAGGACTAGGAGTAGCAGAAGCGCAGGAGCAGTAAGTTACAATTTTTTCATGACCAATTAGGCATTAGCAATAAATTTAATGGAAGAAAATGATGCAAGTGATGAACTATATCAATACTTCTTAGGCTATAAGGCCCTGCTTAGAATGAGTGCAAAATGAGTGCATCCACCGGTATTTAGTTCAACTTTGAGTTCAGTACCAGTGACCACGCTAACTTTTATCCATTCTAGGCAGCCCCTAGTTTGTTTGTTTCCACTTCTTTGACAATCTGTTGTGTTTTGTACAGAATTAAACTGGGTACAGTTCAGGTTATCAACTTTGTTGCACTATATGTGCTGAAATCAGTGGCAGTAACAACGAGGGCAGTAAATTCTGAAGAAAATGGACCAGTGGCTGACGCTGCAAACCTGTATTGGCGTGAGATCATGCTGGAGGTAATCCATGGGAGTCCAGTTGGAGATCTTAGGACAGGCCTTGGACCCAACAACGCAGGCGAGCGCCGGCTTCCAGTACTTGATGTCCTGGATATGCTTCTGGAGCCATGAGGAGTAGTCGGAGATGTGGTACTCCCTGTACGGCCTGCCGGCCATCTGCGTGCCGCCGCCTCCCGCCGTGACGGCGAACCCGAACATGGTGAGCCCGAGCAGCATGCCGATGAGGATCATCACGGCGAAGAGGTACAGCCACAGCGCCCAGGCGACGTGGAAGCAGGCGCCCACGAAGCCGGCGAGGGAGATGAGGAGGACGATGAAGCCGACGATGAGTAGCGGGGTCTGCAGCATCGACGAGCACGACGTCGTTGAGCCCTTGGCCAGCCAGAGCCCTGCTCCGATGACCGGGATGGAGGCCAGTAGCGTCGCCAGGTTGAGGTAGCCGATCATCACGTTGCTGAAACGCTGAGGGTAATACATGCCGTCCATCTTGATCTTGGTGCTGTTCCGGTTCTTTCTGCTCCTTCTGTGTTCTGATGTGCACCGCTGGGCCTTTGGTTTATATGATATGGCTACGGTGTTCTTGGCTCTTCTTGCCCTTGATTTTGGTTTGTCTCACTCTCTCTTTCTGCTGATTGAGGTGGTAATGTTTCTTGGAGCGGCCTGGTTCACAGCCTGCCTTTCTTCTCCTCTTGGAGGGAGGACTCTACTTTTTCACCCTGATGACTGTGCATGTCTCCCTGCAATGGGTGTACTTGTGTGTATTCTAATGCTGGCTTTGCTTTTGTGGAGGCCGATCTTTAATAATGCCGTGATGGTTTTTGGAAATCTGGGGCTCCTCTTGTGCCTTTATTTTGGGTTCATACTTTAGCTTTATGGACTTGTGCCCTTACGTGTATGATTTCAATCCGCGTTTTCCGCCATGGCAGCCTATTTTATGCCTTCCTTTCTAAAGTATCATTCTATACTACAGTATATGAAGCACTGTCGTTTCACAGCCAGGTTATACATACTACCAATTTAATAACACCAGAGGCAATAGAGATAGTCCCTTGCGAATTTCTGTCATTATATATTGGAAAGAATGAAGCATCTGTTTTCTTCTTTGCTGGAATAAGAATAAAACGTCTCGCTGATTTCCCTGTTTGGTACTGATTCTTCGTGAACGAAAAGCAGTAGAATTATGGCGTTCTTGATGTGTGGATGCCTTAGCCCCTGCCCTGATGCTTAATCATGAAGGAAATTGTTTTTGGAGGCTGGGCATCCAGATTCTGGCTTTCTGGGCTAGCAAGGATAAGGAAGCTGCTGGCCTTTTTTTTCTTCTTACATCAGAATGCATGAAGCAGCATGCTTTATAGCCATAGGACACCAGTGTCACTTTGCATGCAAGTAAAAAAAGATGAAGAAGAAGGGGCCCTGGCTAGTCGTCGTGTTGCCAAGATCAGTGGCGAATAAAAAGCGCATCATATGCATAATGCACTGCCTTTTGCTCACCTTTTCTCTTCATTTGTGTGTTCCCTTTGTGCAGGATAAGCTCATCAGCTGGATGCCGCGGCCAATCAGGTAAAAGCGTATGTGGTTTGTTCTAATGACGTATGTGGCGCCGGTAACCACATGCTTTATAAGTTTTTTTCTTGGAGTCCTGATGAGAATGGCGAATCTGTTCACACAGACGGCAGACGCCTGCTTTCCTTGAGGTGCTTTTCTGGGGTGTGAAAGTGTGTTCTGAACCTGTGAGTGCTTGGTAGACAGAAAGCGCGGCAGTGGCCGGGATCCGAGTAGAAGACGATCGGTGGCTCGAGATGGAGAATTGTGCTCCTAGAAATGTTGATCAATGTTTGATTTCGAAAGGTTTGAGCTGCTGATAATCTTTGACACCGACAACTGGCTTCCTTGGTCACTAGGGTCACATGTTCATTGGTGATAGGTTGCATCGACTGTGGAGCACACACACGTCATATGTGGCGGTGAAGGAATGTGTGGGTTAGAGGAGAGATTGTGTTGTTGTTAGAGCATCCCCACTCGTTTGGGCTCCCCACGCCCAAATCCGGCGAAATTTAGCGCCGGATGGATGTAGTTTTTGGCCTGGGGAGGCCCATTTTTCCAGCCGCGAGCTCATGGACGCGCACCCACCGCGTGCATAGCGACGGTGTGTCGCCGGGAAGGGCAACCGTCGGAGTGCCCTCGTCGCTTTGAACCGCCGTAATGGTCCGCGAAGTGGTCTGGAGAGCCCAAACGCCTCGTCGGGAACGGTCGAAGTCGCCTCGAAGCGACAACCGCCGTAATGGAGCATGAACTCCGAGGAAGAGCAACCGCCGCTCTCTTCGTCGAGAGAACTACATATACGGTTTCGAACGGCCGACGCCATTCATCTATTCTCTCCTCACCATCTTCTGTCAACCATGAGCGATCGGGTCTTGGCCATCGGACACCGACAGCGAGGGGAAGCCGCCAGGATGGCGCCATTGGTGGGATCGAGCTGCATCGTCCAGCAGCGACGATTCCCCCCCGCCGTCCAGCGAGGACGAATGGGATGACGACGAGGAGGAGGACGAAGAGGCCGTGGAGCAGGCCGTGGAGCAGGCCGTGGAGCCGGCCGTGGAGCCGGCCGAGGAGCAGCCCGAGGAGCCGGCCGAGGAGCCGGCCGAGGAGCAGGCCGAGGAGCAGGCGAAGGAGGAGGAGGACGCAGAGGCGAAGGACTCACCTTCCTCCGACGAGGAGGTGACGAGCCGGAAGCGTCGCCGCCACGACGATGAGGCGGGGCCATCTAGGAAGAAGTAGTAGTTTAAGTTCGTTTTTAAGTTTTTATATGTAATTTTTATGTTTATTCGAACTATATATAATTATGTTTAGTCGAACTATATATAATTTGACTATGTTGAGAGTTCAAATCTTTAGTTCGACGATGGTCTTGCCGTAGATCGGGAAGACAAGGGTAGTGCCGTAGATCGGGAAGACGAGGGTATTGCCGTAGAAACCCATGCCATTGTCGCCGACAGGTCGGGGCCACCGAACGTTTCCCGCGATTTTCTCTCATCCGGAGTCCCCGAGCGCTCCCCGGGGGGCCGGGGATGGCCTGGGCTCCCCGGACGGATGAAAGGCCAAATCCGGACGAAAACGAGGAACCGGGGGCGCGACTGGGCCGAATTACGCCGTCCGGATGGAAAAAACGATCGCCGGGAGCCTCGTCGGGGGGACGAGTGGAGATGCTCTTAGGACAGGAAACAACTGGTTGGTACAATCTAGCAACGAAGTGGATACGCTTTTTTCTCAACGGCCACACGCAGTGGTAGGAAGAAAGGTCACTAGAGCCTCAAATGATTCTCCTGTGATTGCACTGAATTTGTTCTATAGGTAAATGTAAAAGAAAACCTGGTGTTCTATCAAGTACTGTATTGCATTTATTTACGTTCATAATAAACTGCTGACACGCAGATAGACATACTGTTTCTTTGATTCCAAGGACCGACATGTAAATATGCCCTCTCCTGTACTATTTTAGGACGGCTGGGTAAGCCACGGCATCATCACGACGATGGCCGGCTTGCAAGAAAAGAAGATCTTCACATGAATAATAAGTTAACAGTATCAGAATGGTATATGAAAGAGGATTACTTAACCAGAGTACAACAGCTGAACTCAATAAAATGAAATAACTAAATCCTCCAGTCCAATGACTGCATGCTTGCGATGACCTCACTATTTGGCGCTGGCGTCTTAGAGTGGAGGTGACATGCTTCGTTCTTATCTCCTTACGTGCATTGCTTGACCACCTCGTGTGTGCTCGGCTCTTCTTCCCTCCCCCATGTACTTCTCTTCACTCCCTTGTAAAGATGGACTGACTGCTTAGTCGTTTCGGGTAATAAACAACAAGCGGTGGGGATCTCTTCCCCCCGTCATTCCTCGAAAAAAAAAATGACTGCATGCAAATACTTGTGTGAAAGAAATAAAAGACTAAGGGTTCTGTGCTGCACAATTTGAAAAACGGTGTCAGATCAGGAAGGACCATGTGATGACACTTGACTAAGAGTATCAGGTAATGATCCTGGCAGATTGTGGTGAGACAGATCCCTGGAAATGAAAATTAACATCAAGCACTTAAAGATGTTTAAACTAGTCCCATGGTGGTTGGTGGAACCGTGGAAGCCCCGTGGAAACACGCTTATGAGGAAGTCTAATAGGATATCTACAGACCGTACATGTTGGAGCAACATTAGATCACCAGAAGAAGCGTCAATTTGACTAATCAACCCACTGGATGACAAGATTCTGCAAAGAAGTTGAAACAATCCTTATATATTCAGCTATAGCCTCATTTCTTTGATAACGGATGCAAATGTACACAAAAGTTGATGGAATATATATTGACCGATTAATTTCAGTGTCAACTCACCAGGCTTCTATTCTTCGAGGACTGCTGGAAGTATAACCATAGCACAAGCCGTTCCATGCAGAAAATGTAAGGGCAGATGGATCGCCCAGCCAATTTCTCTTCACAGAAACTTCATCTGGAGATAACTCGCAGGTTCAGTTAACAAGATAAAAACAGTGATCTTATCCAGAAGATAACTGGAGCAGAGGGGAAGACACCTCCCTGCCATAGTCATTAAGTCGGGTGAATCCTTGAACCCTGGCTGCTGGTTACACGCGCCTGCTTGCCGACCACTCGTCTTATCTAAACAGTACATGTATTTGGTAACTACATTCAACAAAATATCCTATCACTCAAGGTTTAAAGAGCGAGAACATTATGAGCTCCTATCAGCTACCATATCGATTTCACTATAATCACCCTCAGCTAACATGCACCAGATATGCTGAGGTTCAAATATCTTGATAATGTAGCGAGAGTCGACAAACTCAGAGATGACATCCGCCATGACATGCTCCTGGCATTAGTAATGCGTTCACCATTAGCAAGCTCATCATGCACCAAATGGCCCTGCGTTGATATGGCATTAGATTAGGAGCTAGCCCCACAGCTAGCATGCCTAGTAGCAACATACCAGACCAGAACACCACGGTGGCACTATAACCCAGCTCGATATTCGTGAGCACACAGAATAGACACTTGCCCACATCGTTGAGAGCCATCTTCGGACAAGGCCAACACTTATCTGCTGAATCCAGTGCATCAGCTGACTCCATCAAAAAATTGGTACTTTACAGGGAGCGATTTTATTTTGTCCTGATATTTCCCGTTCTTTGAAAAGAGAGACATCAGCAAAGAAATAGTTGAAGCTTCAAGTGAGATGCCTTTGCCATCAACTTTAGACATATAATTTCCTGCCTTGACTATCTCACCTTTTTCCAACATCATTCTGATGATATCATTTATAAGACGAGAGCTGGGAGCACAACCACTCTTCTCCATTGAGGAAAACATATTTTCAGCTTCTTCCACCAATCCTTCTTTTAGAAGATTTCTTATCATTATTCCGTATGTGGAAGCATTAGGTACCAAGCCACGAGCTGATAAAGCAGCAAACAATTCGTTAGCTTCTTCTTTTCTCTGAACCTTGTACATTGCATTAATCATGATATTGAGTATTGCAATATCGAACTTCACATGCATTGCACCTAATTTTTGGAACAGGACGATTGCCTCATCGGTGCAATTATTTCCACAAAGTCCTCCAAGTAGTATATTATATGTGGAAATCTTCACCGTGGTTCCACTTTCTATCATCTCGTGGAACATTTTCTTTGCAGCAACAGTTCTCCCAGAACGAAATAGCCCATCTAGTATGATGTTATATGTAACAGTTGTAGGTTTAACTCTCTTATGCAACATTTCTCTGAATAGAATCAACCCATCATCGATCCTTTCAGTTCTGCAATAGCCATTAACAAGTGTATTGTATGAAACATCATTAGGCTCAATGCCAACTGATACCATGGAATCAATCACTCTCATTGCTTTCTCCATCTTGCCAACTAAGCAATATCCATCAATCAGCGAATTAAATATAATGACGTCAGGTCTCTCACCGAAGTGTATAACTAAGTCAAAGATAGGCCATGCATCCGAAACCCTTCCTTCTTTGCATAAACTGTTTATTATTGAACTGAAGAACGCAATGGTAGGACGAGGAATACCTTTGTTCATCATTTCATAAACCAACTCCTTGGCTTTCACCAAATCCCCATGTGTACAAAAACCTTGAATTAGGGAGCGATACACAACTGCATTCGGTTGTATTCCAATAGAAATCATCTGATTGAATTTTTCTATAGCATCAGCAAGCCTGCCCATTCTACAAAATGCAGCAATTACACTTGAAAAGGTGAAGACATCCGGACTCACTCCTTGTCCTGCCATTTCAGTAAATATGAGCATAGCTTCATCCATCATTCCACATTTAGCATACGCATCAATTAATATGGTGCGAACATGGTAGTCAGGTACAATGCCATTGCTTTCCATAGAATTGAAGAGATTAATCATGTCGGCAAAGCATCCTTCAGAGGCATACCCGTGAAGCAGAATAGAGTATGAGAAGATATCTGGCTTGTGGTGGCCCTTGGCAGTCATGGAATGAAAAAATTCTGCAGCTTCTCTGCTTCTTCCATGCTTGCAAAGGGAGGCCATGAACGAATTCCAAGTAAAAGCATCTGGTATAAGGCCCTGGCTTGTCATTTGTCTGAACGTTTTAGTTGCCTCCTTCCAACTTCCCAGAGTGGAATATCCATGGATCATGCTAGTGTACGTAACTTTATCGGGCGGAACACCATTGCCAATCATCTGCCGAAGGAACAACTCTGCCTTGTCCATCGCTCGGGCCTTGCACAGCGCATCGATAATCGAGTTATAAGTGACCACATTAGGCAAAACCCCTTGCTGCGCCATTTCATGGAATAGATCGCATGCCTTGCCAATTTGCCCTTCCTTAAAGAAGCCGTGGATGATGGTGCTATATGCCACCACATCGAGGGAGCAGGCGCCTCCTTTTTTTGCCACCGTCTGGAGCAGGTCGAGCGCCTCCTGGCTCCTGCTATGGTCACATAAGCTCTTCAGAACAATGGAGCATGAGAAGGCATTAGTCACACCGCCAGGGTCAGACATCCAATGAAGCAAGAGGTTGACAGCCTCATTGGTCCGTTTTGCGCAACAGAGGCACTTGAGGAGGGTGCTGCAGATGATCTCATTTGTCTTGAGGCCCGTCCTCAGAAGGCGACCGAATAAGGCAAGCCCAAGTTCCGGGAGGCGTGCGCGGCAGCAGCAGTCCATGAGGATGCCGTAGGTGTGGACTGTGAGAGCCGCCATCCGCTGGCCGGATTCTTGTCGGCACACATGGCTGAAGAGGGCGATGGCGAGGGCGGGGCCATCTCGGCAGGTGGCGGAGTCCGGCGCACGGGCGAGGGCGGCGAGGAAGCCGTTGAGAGAGCGCACGTGGACCGGGGCTGGCCGCGCTAGCAATTGGTCGAACAGGTGGTGTGCGTCTTCCGAAGTGAGCGTCCCGGCGCGCACGCGCTCCGTGGCCGCGGCAAAGGCGGAGTGGGGAGACCAGGAGCGTGCGCGCGGCGAGATGGAGGAGGAGAAGCGGCGGTGGAGGCGGGACATGGGCGTGGTGGACGCAGCGCGCGCAGGCAGTCACCCCCGAGGCGGAGTGTCGCGTCCAGCTCCCACGATGCAGCCCCAAACGGCGAGCTAGTCGCCCCCGGCGGAGCGGCGAGCTCCTTGCCGACGAGATGGAACGATGATGTCCTCCAAGCTCATGCCGCCGCAGCGCCGCTTCCTTGGAGGGAGTTGCAGTGGCCAGTGGGTTGTTCTGTTGACCGGTTCAGTTCCAACTAGTAGCATGGTTCAGTACTTCAGTGTCTTTTTTTTCAGTGTTATGCAATAATTAAGTTTTCTTTGCAAGTGCTCGCACAACTCTGTCAAGTAAAAATGTGCATTGCATGCCAAACCACACATGTCAACTGTCAAGCCGTTTTTTTTTTTGGCAGTTGTAAAAGGGTTCTAAGGACATCTCCAACGCGGCGATCCAAACGGACGTTTTAGGCCATTTGGATGGCCGCGCGGACACCCGGACAGCGGCCGCGTTCGCTTGTCCGTTTGGGTCCCAAAAATCCGCCACGTGGTTCGTCTTTCGCTGGGCGGCGTTGCGCCATGGCAGGCCTCGACGGGACAACAATGGCGGGCGGGAGAACGCACGGGAAAGTTCCCCCGCACGCGAAAAGGCCATGGGCGCGCGCTCGCGCCCCAGCTATAAAAGACGGCGCCAGCCTCGCAGAACTCACACCCGGTCCGCCGTCCTCTCCCCCTCTTCCTTCTCCGGCGCCCTCTACACCTCCGTCGCCATGCCGCGCACCCTCCAGGCCACGTGGGCCAAGCTCTCCCTCGCCGCCCGGGCCAGGTTCCCGCGGACAGAGGAGGAGGAGCGGGCGGACGCGCGTTTGGTCGCCGACGACGAGGCGCTCCGCGTCGCTGCCGAGGGGGCGGCGAAGAAGGAAGAGGACGCAGAGCTGGTGGAGGCGGCCGCGGACGGCTGGCACGAGACCGCGGACGGCTGGTACGAGGCCGCGGAGGAGGAGGCGGAGCCCGCCGCGGAGGAGGAGCCCGTCGACGCGGAGGACTACTTCGACGACCTCGCGCTGGTGAACATCAACGTCGCCATCGAGGAGCGTCTCGACGACCTCACGCGCGTGACGAAGGAGCACGAGGCCACCTGTCGGGCCGGCCGCCGCCGTTTAGGCGACCTCCTCGGCCTGAAGAACCATCTCCTCGCTATGCGAGCGGCCCGCCACCTCATCCAGCTGCCCTCGCCGGAGCGGCACACCCGGGAGGCTGCTGCGTCGGTGGAGCGCGGCCGCCAAGAGCGCATGCGCCGTCGGGAGGAGAACCATGAGGCCCAGGCCGCCGGCCGCGTCCGCCTGGAGGCACGGACCGATGTGGAACGCGCCGCCCAGCAGGAGCTCGAGCTGTGCGGGAAGCTGATGGTGCCGCCGCAGGAGGTGGAGCGCGAGCGCACCCGAGCTGCGAGGACGGAAAGGAGGAGGGCGGCCGCAGAACGCAGCAAGAGGGCCGCCGTCGAGGCACCCAACTGGTAAAGCTGGAGTGGAATCATCACGCGTACAGGCCGCCCACGTCGAGTGAAATCCACGGCCCCGTCGGCGAGTCGCCGGCGAGCCCGCCGGCCCCGTACGTACCTAGACTAGTAGTAGTAGATTTAAGAAAAAATGTAATGGCTAACTTTAATGAAGAAAGAAACTATCTCCCTATGACACGCGGGCCAGGGGCGGACAAGGGGCGGACGCGAGCGGCCAGCCATCGGCGTCCGCGGCCACGCAAACGCGGCCCAAATTTGGGCCGGCTTTGGGTCGTCTCGGACGCCCCGGCCATCCGTTTTTGGGATGGGTCCGCGCGCTGGTCCGGGTTTTTGTCCGGTTCAACCCATCCGGACGCGCGGGCGCGGGATGGGTCGCTGCGTTGGAGATGCCCGTTTTGGGCCGTTTGGGTGGCCGCACGGACATCCGGATAGCGGGCCGCGTCCGCGTGTCCGTTTGGGTCACACGCTGCGCCCAACGCGCGGACGCATCGCATACGTGAAGAAAATCAAAAACAAAGGAAAAATTTAAACCTAAACGAAGTTTCATTAAACATATGCGTCGAGGACGTCCTCGGGCGGCGAGGGGCTGTTGTGGCTCGACCGCGACGGGGACTCCGGCCACGGCGACCACAGGGCCTCCTCCCAGGCCGAGTGCGGGTCCGGAGCCGCCCGCTGCTCCGCCGCAGCAGCCTGTAGCTGCGCCTCCTCCCTGAGGCGCAGCTCCCTCTCCTGCCACGCGAGGTGATGAGGACATCCCTGCTACTCTACCACTACCTCCGTCATTGCAAGATGAAGACGATGCTACTGTGAAGCTCAAGTCCAATGAAGTCAGGATTGGACCAATGACACGAGCTCGTGCGAAGCTACTTAAGCAACAGGTGAACTTGTTCCTATGTGATACTTTTATCTATGAGAACTTTATACTGCCTAAGTCCTATGATTTATGTATGATCAGGTATGAAGAGGAAGCAAGCATCGCACGAGGAGGAGAGGAGCAGCTGGACAAGAAGATGGACGTGAAGCTGGACATGGAGCTGGACATGAAGACATCCCATGGACGCGCGAGGGAGGAGCGGGAGGAATGCGCGAGAGGAGGAGATCCAGCTCAGGCCGGCGCCAGGCCCGGTCAGACCGGCCGTGACGCCGGGCCGCCCGGTCCCAGCCCCTGTCCGACCGGCTGCCACGCCGGATCGGCCCGGTCCAAACCGGGTTCCACGCTTGTGCCAACCGGGTGACTATCCAGGGGCTCTTGAGCCCTTGCCCGGTCACCACCCGGCGCCACATCCGGTTGAAACCGGGTGGCCCGGTCCCAGGCCCGGTCGACCGGCCGACTTCGAGTCTGTCTCGACCAGATCCGATCTGGGTCGGTTTTCTATGTACTTTTTCGACCCTTGGTCGTCCTGAACCCCTATATAAGTGCCCAGGACGCCCCCAAATTAGGTTTAGACCACGTTTAAGATAAACCCTAGTTCATAGTTGATTGCTTTGCAACTCTATTGAATCTCTACACCATATTGCATCGATTTGGTGTTGAACCCCTGAAAGTCTTGTGTGATCTGTTGTTCCATTGGGAATTAGACGGTTGCAACTTACCGCTTCGTGGTCGGCGGCTACGTGCGCAAGTGTGTGGAGTTGCGAATATCTTGCAGGGTTGAGAGCTGTTGCATTGGCGACAAGGATCGATCGAGAGACTCGACAACGTCATACAAGTTATCATCCACTTCATCATCGTGTATCTCCGTTGTGTTCATCCCGTGATCATCATCACCACCGTTGCTTACTGAGAAGATCGGGCCACCCATTATCATCTTGTTGGTATCAGATTCTCGGGTTTCCTTGGTAAGCCATCCACAATCCACCCCATAGTTGAGTTGTGAGTGTTTCCTATCCAGAAAAATCCATAAAAAGTTATGGTTAGGGTTTGCCATAGCCTTAGATTGCACTAATTTCGAGTTTTAGTTGCTTTTCGTAGTTGTTTTTGCGTATCTTTTTCTTCCATCTAGTATTGTTAGGGTTTGAGTCTCCGCTATCATCTAGTTTTACTTTTTGTTTCCCTGAGTCCACATAGTGTACAGTGTGCTTGTTCCAACCATAGACACAACCTTTCGATATAAAGTGACTAGGAACTTCCCCAGAAGAGACTAGTTTTACCGCTCGACAGGCTGCTCGTTAGGGTTTTGGTGCTTTGCAATTTCTGTTGGCCGTGTTATCAAGGAGTTGAGTCAGAAAAAAAAGAGAAAATAGAAAAGAAGCAAAAAAGAGCTACATAGCTGCGTGTGTTACAAAAAGAAAAATCCAAAAAAAGAAAGAATGAAGTGCTAGTAAGATTCAAGTAAAGGCCTAAGTTTACTTTTCTGCACGTGTAGTTGAGCAATCTTGTGTCTGTTTCGTTGAGCTTTGCTAGTGTCTCTCCAGTGCATTGCAACCTTTCATCCATATAGTTGCATTGCCACATTTATCGCCTTGTGTGAGTATCATTGGTTGTCTTCGGTCAACGCTAGAGCTTGTTATTGGTGCAAATAGGTAGCCTACCTACAACCTCACATATATCCTGCTTTGTCGTGTGATTGTTCTTATACCCTCGATATTCGCTTCGCTACATCCGTGCACTAGTTGTCCCTACAAGTGGTAAGCAACACTAATTTACTTTGGAACGGTAAGATTTCCTTTTCTTATACGTTTTGAGTGAGTTGTGAGAGTACCACCACATATATTTTTGATTTAGTGCACTAACCTACTAACCATGTATGCTAGTGATGCCAAAATTGTTAACCAGGAAAATAAGAATTCCGCGGATATAATGACATGGAGGGAGTATGAAGCTCTCCGTAATGAGATGCGACGTGAATTCCGCACTCAGGATGATGAGCTTAGGGGGTCTGTTCAGGAGATCTCTGATACATCTCCAACGTATCGATAATTTCTTATGTTCCATGCTACATTATTGATGATATCTACATGTTTTATACACATTACATGTCGTATTTGTGCATTTTCTGGAACTAACCTATTAACAAGATGCCGAAGTGCCAGTTCCTGTTTTCTGCTGTTTTTGGTTTCAGAAATCCTAGTAAGGAAATATTCTCGGAATTGGACGAAATCAAGACCCAGGTTCCTATTTTTCCACGAAGCTTCCAGAACACCCGGGAAGGACCAGAGGGGGGGCACTGGGCCCCCAGACCATAGGCCGGCGCGGCCCAGGCCCTGGCCGCGCCGCCTTATGGTGGCACCGCCTCGTCGCCCCTCCGACTCCGCCTCTTCGCCTATAAAAAGGTCCCTGACCTAAAACCTCGATACGGAAAAGCCACGGTACGAGAAACCTTCCAGAGCCGCCGCCATCGCGAAGCCAAGATCTGGGGGACAGGAGTCTCTGTTCCGGCACGCCGCCGGACGGGGAAGTGCCCCCGAAGGCTCCTCCATCGACACCACCGCCATCTTCATCAATGCTCGTCGTCTCCCATGAGGAGGGAGTAGTTCTCCATCGAGGCTCGGGGCTGTACCGGTAGCTATGTGGTTCATCTCTCTCCTATGTAGTTCAATACAATAATCTCATGAGCTGCCTTACATGATTGAGATTCATATGATGATGCTTGTAATCTAGATGTCATTATGCTAGTCAAGTGAATTTTACTTATGTGATCTCCGGAGACTCCTTGTCCCACGTGTGTAAAGGTGACGAGTGTGTGCACCGTGTGGGTCTCTTAGGCTATATTTCACAGAATACTTATTCACTCGTTATGAATGGCGTAGTGAAGTGCTTATTTATATCTCTTTATGATTGCAATGTGCATCGTATCACAATTTATCTATGTGCTACTCTAGCAATGTTATTAAAGTAGTTTATTCCTCCCGCACGATGTAATGGTGACAGGTGTGTGCATCCGTGTTAGTACTTGGTTTATGCTATGATCATGATCTCTTGTAGATTGCGAAGTTAACTATTGCTATGATAGTATTGATGTGTATTATTCCTCCTACATAAGCATGAAGGTGACAGGTGTGCATGCTACGTTAGTACTTGGTTTAGTCGTATTGATCTATCTTACACTCTAAGGTTACTTAAATATGAACATTTAATTGTGGAGCTTGTTAACTCCGGCATTGAGGGTTCGTGTAATCCTACGCAATGTGTTCATCATCCAACAAGAGAGTGTAGAGTATGCATTTTATCTATTCTGTTATGTGATCAAAGTTGAGAGTGTCCACTAGTGAAAGTCTAATCCCTAGGCCTTGTTCCTAAATATCGCTATCGCTGCTTGTTACTCGTTTTATCGCGTTACTACTCGCTGCGTTACTATCGCTTGTTTACTTCCCGCAATATTACTACCATCAACTGCACGCCAGCAAGCACTTTTCTGGCGCAATACTACTGCTCATATTCATTCATACCACTTGTATTTCACTAACTCTTCGCCGAACTAGTACACCTATTAGGTGTGTTGGGGACACAAGAGACTTCTTGCTTTGTGGTTGCAGGGTTGCATGAGAGGGATATCTTTGACCTCTTCCTCCCTGAGTTCGATAAACCTTGGGTGATCCACTTAAGGGAAACTTGCTGCTGTTCTACAAACCTCTGCTCTTGGAGGCCCAACACTGTCTACAAGAATAGAAGCACCCGTAGACATCAAACTATTTTCTGGCGCCGTTGCCGGGGAGGAAAGGTAAAAGGTACTCACACTCCGGATCTTGGCTACTAAGCTATTTTCGCCGTTGTAAGTACTCGAAGCTATTTCCTTTAGATCCTGCAATTGCATCTTTTTGTTTCTTGTTTACACTAGTTTGGCATAATGGACAAGAATGAGCTTCTTATTCTATTTCCTGATTTAAAACATGGATTGTTTGATGCGAAAATTAAAAAACCTATGAAATCTTATTTGCGTGCTGGTAGTAATATTAGTATGAACGCTTTGAACACCATTGTTGATAATAATATAGAAAGTTCTAAGCTTGGGGAAGCTGGTTTTCATGATCTTTTTAGTCCCCCAAGCATTGAGGAGAAAATTTTCTTTGATGATACTTTGCCTCCTATTTATGATGATTATAATGATAGTGGTCTTTTGGTGCCACCTACTATGGAGAGTAAATTTTGTTGTGATTATACTATGCCTCCTACACTTGATGAGAATAATAATGATAGCTACTTTGTTGAATTTGCTCCCACTACAACTAATAAAATTGATTATGCCTATGTGGAGAGTAATAATTTTATGCATGAGACTCATGATAAGAATGCTTTATGTGATAGTTATATTGTTGAGTTTGCTCATGTTGCTACTGAAAGTTATTATGAGAGAGGAAAATATGGTTGTAGAAATTTTCATGTTACTAAAACACCTCTCTATGTGCTGAAATTTTTGAAGCTACACTTGTTTTATCTTCCTATGCTTGTTACTTTGCTCTTCATGAACTTGTTTATTTACAAGATTCCTATGCATAGGAAGTATGTTAGACTTAAATTTGTTTTGAATTTTCCTCTTGATGCTCTCTTTTGCTTCAACTACTATTTCTTGAGAGTGCATCATTGAAATTACTGAGCCCATCTTAATGGCTATAAAGAAAGAACTTCTTGGGAGATAACCCATGTGTTTTTTTTACTACAGTACTTTGTTTTATATTTGTGTCTTGGAAGTTGTTTACTACTGTAGCAACCTCTCCTTATCATGTTTTTGTGCCAAGTAAAGTCTCTATAGTAAGGTTCATACTAGATTTGGATTACTGCGCAGAGACAGATTTCTTTGCTGTCACGAATCTGGGCCTAATTCTCTGTAGGTAACTCAGAAAATTATGCCAATTTACTTGAGTGATCCTCAGATATGTACGCAACTTTCATTAGTTATGAGTTTTTCCATTTGAGCAAGTCTGGTGCCATTTTAAAATTCGTCTTTACGAACTGTCCTGTTTTGACTGATTCTGCCTTTTATTTCGCATTGCCTTTTTTGCTATGTCGGATAAATTTCTTTGATCAATTAATGTCCAGTAGCTTTATGCAATGTCCAGAAGTGTAAAGAATGATTGTGTCACCTCTGAACATGTAAATTTTTATTATGCACTAACCCTCTAATGAGTTTGCTTGAAGTTTGGTGTGAAGGAAGTTTTCAAGGATCAAGAGAGGAGGATGATATACTATGATCAAGAAGAGTGAAGAGTCTAAGCTTGGGGATGCCCCGGTGGTTCACCCCTGCATATTTTAAGAAGACTCAAGCATCTAAGCTTGGGGATGCCCAAGGCATCCCCTTCTTCATCGACAACTTATCAGGTTTCTTCTCTTGAAACTATATTTTTATTCGGTCACATCTTATGTACTTTACTTGGAGCGTCTGTTTGTTTTTGTTTTTGTTTATGTTTGAATAAGTTCATCCTTGTGTGGGAGAGAGACACGCTCCGCTGGTTCGTATGAACACATGTGTTCTTAGCTCATAATATTCATGGCGAAGTTTCCTCTTCGTTAAATTGTTATATGGTTGGAATTGGAAAATGCTACATGTAGTAATTGCTATAATGTCTTGGGTAATGTGATACTTGGCAATTGTTGTGCTCATGTTTAAGCTCTTGCATCATATACTTTGCACCTATTAGTGAAGAAATACATAGAGCATGCTAAAATTTGGTTTGCATATTTGGTCTCTCTAAGGTCTAGATAATTTCTAGTATTGAGTTTTGAACAACAAGGAAGACGGTGTAGAGTCTTATAATGTTTACAATATGTCTTTTATGTGAGTTTTGCTGCACCGTTCATCCTTGTGTTTGTTTCAAATAAACCTTGCTAGCCTAAACCTTGTATCGAGAGGGAATACTTCTCATGCATCCAAAATCCTTGAGCCAACCACTATGCCAATTGTGTCCACCATACCTACCTACTACATGGTATTTTTCCGCCATTCCAAAGTAAATTGCTTGAGTGCTACCTTTAAATTTCCATCATTCGCCTTTGCAATATATAGCTCATGGGACAAATAGCTTAAAAACTATTGTGGTATTGAATATGTACTTATGCACTTTATCTCTTATTAAGTTGCTTGTTGTGCGATAACCATGTTTCTGGGGACGCCATCAACTATTCTTTGTTGAATATCATGTGAGTTGCTATGCATGTTCGTCTTGTCTGAAGTAAGAGAGATCTACCACCTTATGGTTAAGCATGCATATTGTTAGAGAAGAACATTGGGCCGCCAACTAAAGCCATGAATCATGGTGGAAGTTTCAGTTTTGGACACATATCCTCAATCTCATATGAGAACACTAATTGTTGCTACATGCTTATGCATTAAAGAGGAGTCCATTATCTGTTGTCCATGTTGTCTCGGTATGGGTGTCTAAGTTGAAGAATGATCAAAAGCGAGAAATCCAATGCGAACTTTCTCCTTAGACCCTTGTACAGGCGGCATGGAGGTACCCCATTGTGACACTTGGTTAAAACATGTGTATTGCGATGATCCGGTAGTCCAAGCTAAGTAGGACAAGGTGCGGGCACTATTAGTATACTATGCATGAGGCTTGCAACTTGTAAGATATAATTTACATAACTCATATGCTTTATTACTACCGTTGACAAAATTGTTTCATGTTTTCAAAATAAAAGCTCTAGCACAAATATAGCAATCGATGCTTTCCTCTTTGAAGGACCTTTCTTTTACTTTTATGTTGAGTCAGTTCACCTATCTCTCTCCACCTCAAGAAGCAAACACTTGTGTGAACTTAGCATTGATTCTTACATATTTGCATATTGCATTTGTTATATTGCTTTGCATTGACAATTATCCATGAGATATACATGTTATAAGTTGAAAGCAACCGCTGAAACTTCATCTTCCTTTGTGTTGCTTCAATACCTTTACTTTGATTTATTGCTTTATGAGTTAACTCTTATGCAAGACTTATTGATGCTTGTCTTGAAGTTCTATTCACGAAAAGTCTTTGCTTTATGATTCATTTGTTTACTCATGTCATTACCATTGTTTTGATCGCTGCATTCATTACATATGATTACAAATAGTATGATCAAGATTATGATGGCATGTCACTTCAGAAATTATCTTTGTTATCGTTTTACCTCGCTCGGGACGAGCGTAACTAAGCTTAGGGATGCTGATACGTCTCCAACGTATCGATAATTTCTTATGTTCCATGCTACATTATTGATGATATCTACATGTTTTATACACATTACATGTCGTATTTGTGCATTTTCCGGAACTAACCTATTAACAAGATGCCGAAGTGCCGGCTCTCGTTTTCTGCTGTTTTTGGTTTCGTAAATCCTAGTAAGGAAATATTCTCGAATTGGACGAAATCAAGACCCAGGTTCCTATTTTTCCACGAAGCTTCCAGAACACCCGGGAAGGACCAGAGGGTGGCACTGGGCCCCCAGACCATAGGCCGGCGCGGCCCAGGCCCTGGCCGCGCCGCCTTATGGTGGCACCGCCTCGTCGCCCCTCCGACTCCGCCTCTTCGCCTATAAAAAGGTCCCCGACCTAAAACCTCGATACGGAAAAGCCACGGTACGAGAAACCTTCCAGAGCCGCCGCCATCGCGAAGCCAAGATCTGGGGGACAGGAGTCTCTGTTCCGGCACGCCGCCGGGACGGGGAAGTGCCCCGGAAGGCTCCTCCATCGACACCACCGCCATCTTCATCAATGCTGCTGTCTCCCATGAGGAGGGAGTAGTTCTCCATCGAGGCTCGGGGCTGTACCGGTAGCTATGTGGTTCATCTCTCTCCTATGTAGTTCAATACAATAATCTCATGAGCTGCCTTACATGATTGAGATTCATATGATGATGCTTGTAATCTAGATGTCATTATGCTAGTCAAGTGAATTTTACTTATGTGATCTCCGGAGACTCCTTGTCCCACGTGTGTAAAGGTGACAGTGTGTGCACCGTGTGGGTCTCTTAGGCTATATTTCACAGAATACTTATTCACTGTTATGAATGGCGTAGTGAAGTGCTTATTTATATCTCTTTATGATTGCAATGTGCATCGTATCACAATTTATCTATGTGCTACTCTAGCAATGTTATTAAAGTAGTTTATTCCTCCTGCACGATGTAATGGTGACAGTGTGTGCATCCGTGTTAGTACTTGGTTTATGCTATGATCATGATCTCTTGTAGATTGCGAAGTTAACTATTGCTATGATAGTATTGATGTGTATTATTCCTCCTACATAAGCATGAAGGTGACGAGTGTGCATGCTACGTTAGTACTTGGTTTAGTCGTATTGATCTATCTTACACTCTAAGGTTACTTAAATATGAACATTTAATTGTGGAGCTTGTTAACTCCGGCATTGAGGGTTCGTGTAATCCTACGCAATGTGTTCATCATCCAACAAGAGAGTGTAGAGTATGCATTTTATCTATTCTGTTATGTGATCAAAGTTGAGAGTGTCCACTAGTGAAAGTCTAATCCCTAGGCCTTGTTCCTAAATACTGCTATCGCTGCTTGTTACTGTTTTACTGCGTTACTACTGCTGCGTTACTACTGCTTGTTTACTTCCCGCAATATTACTACCATCAACTGCACGCCAGCAAGCACTTTTCTGCCGCAATACTACTGCTCATATTCATTCATACCACTTGTATTTCACTATCTCTTCGCCGAACTAGTACACCTATTAGGTGTGTTGGGGACACAAGAGACTTCTTGCTTTGTGGTTGCAGGGTTGCATGAGAGGGATATCTTTGACCTCTTCCTCCCCGAGTTCGATAAACCTTGGGTGATCCACTTAAGGGAAACTTGCTGCTGTTCTACAAACCTCTGCTCTTGGAGGCCCAACACTGTCTACAAGAATAGAAGCACCCGTAGACATCAATCTCCCAGAAGCTGGATGCTACTAATGCGACCGTCACTACGAGGACCGATCAAATGACGGATATCCAGCGAAGTCTTCAAGCTTTGCAACTGGTTATTGATAATCTCACTCAACAACAGCAACAAGAAGAAGAAGACCCTGAGCTTCAGGATGAAGCACGCGGTGTTGGTCGTGGTGTTGGACGTGGTAACCGTGGTCGTGGCTTTGTTGAACTCGGAGCTTTCCGTGTCCCTCCACAACAACAAGACGATGGTTTGGGTAAGCCCAAGTTCTCCATACCCAAGTTTGAAGGAGGAGCTGATGTCGAAGAATACCTCACTTGGGAGCTAAGGATTGAGAAGCTATGGCGCTTACATGATTATACTGAAGACAGGAAGGTGAAACTCGCTTCCTCAGAATTTGATGGTTATGCATTGCGTTGGTGGGATGGAGTTACACGTGCTCGTCAAGAAGACAACGAGTTTCCAGTTCTTACATGGCGCGAGATGGAGGCCATCATGCAAGCTCATTTCGTCCCCACTAATTATTTGTGTACTATATATGATAAGTTGACCCTGTTGCGACAAGGTGTGAAGACCGTTGATGTTTATTTTATGGAGATGGAGATGCTTATGCAGCGTGGCCGTGTCTGTGAGTCCCTTCAGATGACAATGCAGCGTTTTCTACATGGCTTGAAGTATGATATCGAAGGCATTGTTCGTCATCACAGTTACACCACTATGAATGAATTGTTACATCATGCTAGAGAAGCTGAAGCACAGTTGGCTGAAGAAGCGCAAATCAAAGGGCGTGCTACGGGAGCTGGGCGCTACACGCCTAGGGTGCCCCAGTCTACGGCGCCAACGCCATCTTCGCGCTCTGCACCTTACTCTACTCCGTCTAGCAAGCCGGTCTCCAATGTGTCCAACACAAAGAAGCCCGAACCTGCTGCCAGTACGAGTGGTTCTAGCATGTCTACAGCGCGCAACCGCGATATGAATTTCCATACATGTGGTGGCAAGGGTCACTTCAAGAGAGATTGTCCTAACCGCAAGGTCATGATTATTAATGAGGACAATGAGTATGAGACTGGAGATGATGTTGATCCATAAGCTCCAGAAGATGCTGACTATGACAGTGATGGTGTAGATGCTTATCCGTCTGAAGCTCGCACTATTGTTGTGTCTCAGCGTGCTCTTAATGTGTTGCCAAGTGCATCTACTCAGCACTGCAATTTTTTCCAAACAAAGGCACTAGTTGGTCCTGATAAAGCTTGCAAGGTCATTATTGATGGCGGGAGTTATCGCAATCTAGCAAGCAAGGAGTTGTGTGCCAAGCTGAAATTGAAGTATCTACCGCACTGATGACCCACAAGTATAGGGGGTGTATCGTAGTACTTTCGATAAATAAGAGTGTCGAACCCAACGAGGAGCAGAAGGTGTTGACAAGCAGTTTCGATGAAGGATTCACCGTAAATGCTCACAGACAAGTATTCAGGGGGTTTTGATATAGCAGATAAATAAAGTACAAGTAAATAAAATGCGAGAGTAATAGTTGCAGCGAGTGGCCCAATCCTTTTTAGCACAAAGGACAAGCCGGTTTATTTACTTATAATGACCAAACGTTCTTGAGGACACGCGGGAATTTAGTCTAGTGCTTTCGCTTCATATAGCTGATTAATCTTCATTGTTTTGATAAGTGTTGTGTGGGTGAACCTATGCTAATGCACCGCCCTTCCTAGGACTAATACATACTTGTGATTATACCCCTTGCAAGCATCCGCAAATACAAGAAAGTAATTAAGATAAATCTAACCACAGCCTTAAACTCTGAGATCCTGCTATCCCTCCTGCATCGATATACCAACGGGGGTTCAGGTTTCTGTCACTCCGGCAACCCCACAATTAGCAAACGAATACAAGATGTATTCCCCTAGGCCCATAAAGGTGAAGTATCATGTAGTCGACGTTCACATGACACCACTAGAAGAATAACACCACAACTTAAATATCATAACATTGAATATTAATCAACATAGTTCACTACTAACATTTAGACTTCACCCATGTCCTCAAGAACTAAACGAACTACTCACGAGACATCATATGGAACATGATCAGAGGTGATATGATGATGAATAACAATCTGAACATAAACCTTGGTTCAATGGTTTCACTCAATAGCATCAATAACAAGGAGTAATCAATACCGGGAGAGTTTCCCCTATCAAACAATCAAGATTCAACCCTAGATGTTACAGCGGTGACGAGGTGGCGGTGGAGATGGCGGTGTCGATGGTGGAGATGATGGTGATGATGATCCCAATTAAGTCCAGCTCGATGACGATGACGATGGCGTCGATTTCCCCCTCCGGGAGGGAATTTCCCCGGCGGATTCCTGCCCGCCGGAGAGCTCTTTTCTCTCTGGTGTTTTCCGCCCCGCAGAGGCGGCTGTGTCTCTTCGCGATTATTCCCCGTAGCTTAGGTTTTCGGGGCGAAGAAGTACGCGAAGGAGAGGCGGCCGAAGGGGGCTGTGGGCCCCCTCCCCACAAGGCGGCGCAGCCAGGCCAGGGACCGCGCCGGCTTATGGGGGGCCCATGGCGGCCCTCCTCGGTCCCTCCTTTTGGCTGGCTTCGTCTTCGGGAAAAATAAGATCTCCGGTGTAATTTCCGTCAAATGTTGATCTTCAGAAATATTGCATTCCGACGGTGCTTTTTCCAGCAGAATCCTGACTCCGGTGAATGATTCTCCAATAATCATGAAACATGCAAAATAGGTGAAATAACATAAGTATCATCTCTAAATATGAAATATATCAATGAATAACAGTAAATTATGATATAAAATGGTGATGCAAAATGGACGTATCAACTCCCCCCAAGCTTAGACTTCGCTTGTCCCCAAGCAAAACTGAACTCCGTAAACAAGACCACATGTTTATGGAGTGAAGAGTCGATAAATAAAATACGGACAAGAAGAATCATATTAATTCACACAAGACATTCTAGTGAACAACTTCCCAATATGATTCAACTTGAAACAAGTAAAAGGAAATCACAAATAAAGGTGCATAGGAAATCATAATTGGTGATGGCAAACTTCGTTCTTGGTCAGAGAACATTTAACAGATTGTACTTATTTATCGAGCAGCGCTCTTATATTAAAGCTTATAGCAAAACTTGCATACTCAATCATAATAATCTCCTCATAATCATTGATAACCTTCAAAGCTATATTCATTCAGATAAAACTTGTACTGAACAAGGAAGAATAAAAGGCATGATTAAATAAATCACAATATAGATGGTGGGATCACAACAACTCAATTGCTTGCTTAAGATGGAGGGAAATAGGTTTACTGACTCAACAAGAAAATAAAAGATAGGCCCTTTGTAGAGGGAAGCAGGGATTAAATCATGTGCTAGAGCTTTTCAAGTTTTGAAATTGTATAGAGAGCATAAAAGTAAAGTTTTGAGAGGTGTTTGTCGTTGTCAACGAATGGTAGTGGGCACTCTAACCCCCTTGCCAAACAGACTTCCAAAGAGCGGCTCCCATGAAGGACGTTATTTCTACCAGCAAGGTAGATCATCCCTCTTCTCTTTTGTTTACACATGTACTTTAGTTTATTTAAGGATGACACTCCTCCCAACCTTTGCTTTCTCAAGCCATGGCTAACCGAATCCTCGGGTGCCTTCCAACATTTCACATACCATGGAGGAGTTTCTATTGCAAAATTAAGTTGCTTACTGATGAATCAGAGCAAAACATGTGAAGAGGATTATTAATGAGAGTTAATTAATTGAGGCTGGGAACCCCGTTGCCAGCTCTTTTTGCAAAATTATAGGATAAGTGGATGAAGCCACTAGTCCATTAGTGAAAGCTGCCCAACAAGATTGAAAGATGAAACACCACATACTTCCTCATGAGCTATAAAACATTGACACAAATAAGGGATGATAACTTTTGAATTGTTTAAAGGTAGCACATGAAATATTTACTTGGAGTGGCGCAAAATACCACATAATAGGTAGTTATGGTGGACACTGATGGCATAGGTTTGGTTTAAAGGTTTGGATGCACGAGAAGCATTCCCTCTCAGTACAGGTATTTGGCTAGCAAGGTTGATTAGCAAGCATAAGAGTTGAGGGAAACAAACAAATATACATGTGATAGAACCAATCATGCATCTTCCTTGTAAGCACAAACAATTTTAACTTCAGAATACTAAGCTCATAGCTAACAAGAAAGAAAGATAATGGAACAACATATCTACATGTATTTCCTCTTTTCTACTTAAACTCAAAGTGTTGTTACTATTGACCAATGCTAAGTTTGCCAAAACCAAATAGATTTACTCAATGCTCCCAAAGTGATACCAATACTAACAACAAGATCAATCATATAATAGAGATTGCAAACTAAAATAAGATGTGCAACATGTAAATGATAAAACTTCTCATTAATATTCCATAACGATAACTCACACCAAGGGATACATAGATAACCAACTAAAGAGAGATACTTCCATACCGCAAACTATCTTATATGATAACTTCCCTACTCATGATATGACACTACTTGATAGTAAAAAGGTAAAAGATAGTGATGATGTGATACCGCGGCACTCCCCCAAGCTTGGAACAAACCAAGGGGATGCCAATACCGATGATGAATTACTCCTTCGGTGGTGATGGTGATGAATTCTTGCGATCCTTAAAGATCTCCTTCAGCTTCAGCTTCTCAGTTTGGCAGTTCTGCACTAAGACTCGAAGAGATTCATTGTTATCTGAAAGTGGCGGTGGCGGCCTTGTGATGGGAATTGAGTAATATTCCAGCATTCTGCGAAGTCGGTTGTTCTCCTCCTGAAGTATCTCCACTTCCCTTCTCAGAGCACGGTATTGATCACAAAACTCATCGGTAACCCGTAGTGCTTCCTCCACACAAGGGAAAGAGTTGAGGCTAAGAGCAGGCGGTAGAGGTCCCTGCAAGTTATGAGAAAAAGAACGTCCAGTGTTAACCGATCCCACCAAGATTGGCTTACTCCCCACAGTTTGCCGCTTTCTTTTTATTGATGAAATCTCCTTCACTTCCTCCTCGAATTCTTCTTTCAACTCGAGATCCTGAATATCTTCCTCCAAAGGCTCCTTGTCCTTGTTGTTGGAGACCATGGTGCTTCTAGATCAAAAACAGATCCTGGCAGAAAACAGCTCGAAACAAGACACGACGAGAAAGCGATATACGGACCTCCAGGAGTCTGGGGGATTATATAGCAGAAATTTTCACGACAGAAGGTAAGTACCAGATCGAACCAGAGTCGGAGAGGGACTCCGAGGCGCCGTCCTCATAGGGCAGCGCGGCCAGGCTGGGGCCCGCGCCGGCCTATGGGGGCACGCCCTCGTGCGTCTCCTCCTCTCCGTTTCGATCTCGTAATTTTTCATATTTTCCGAAAATAGCAAAAACATTGTTCGTAAAGTTAAACGCGGACTTTTTATTACCAGAACTGTTACCTATTCAAAGTCGAACTCTGCAGAACTGTCAATTTGACCTTTGATGAAAGCTTCCGGAGTCACCACTTGGATAACATCAACATCTTCATTATAAGAATCTCCAGAAATATAGTGCTTGAGTCTTTGTCCATTCACTACTTGTGTGGCATCACCTTGCAGAGAACTAATTTTAATTGCCCCTGAACGATACACCTCCACAATGACATATGGTCCTTCCCATTTTGAGAGCAATTTCCCTGCAAAGAATCTGAGACGAGACCGATACAATAGGACTTTATCCCCAACATTAAATTCTCTTTTGATAATTCTTCTATCATGCCATTTCTTAACTTTCTCTTTAAAGAGTTTAGCATTTTCATATGCTTCATTTCTCCATTCATCTAAAGAACTCAATTGTAGCAACCTTTTCTTACCGGCAAGTTTAGGATCTTTATTTAGTTCTCTTACAACCCAATAAGCTTTGTGCTCTAGTTCTAAAGGTAAATGACAAGCTTTCCCATAAACCATTTTATAAGGTGACATACCCATAGGATTTTTATAAGCAGTTCTATAAGCCCATAGTGCTTCCTTTAATTTACTAGCCTAGTTCTTTCTAGATTTATTAACAGTCTTTCCCAAGATAGATTTAATCTCTCTATTTGATAATTCTACTTGCCCGCTAGTTTGAGGATGATAAGCGGAAGCAATCCTATGATTAATACCATACTTAGCAAGAGTTTTTCTAAAACCACCATGAATAAAATGAGAACCTCCATCAGTCATAATATATCTAGGTACTCCAAACCTAGGAAAAATAATATCTAAAAGCATTTTTAAAGAAGTCTCACCATCAGCACTTTTTGTGGGTATGGCTTCCACCCATTTAGTAACATAATCAACAGCGACAAGTATATGAGTGTTACCTTCTGAAGAAGGGAAAGGACCCATGAAGTCAAATCCCCAACAATCGAATGGTTCAATAACAAGAGTATAATTCATAGGCATTTCATTGCGTCTGGAGATATTACCAACCCTTTGACATTCATCACAAGATAAAATAAACTTCCTTGCATCTTTGAAGAGAGTTGGCCAATAGAAACCTGATTGTAGAACTTTTTGCGTAGTTGTATCTCCGGCGTGATGTCCTCCATAAGCACTACCATGACACTTACTCAATATCTCTTGTTGTTCATATTCGGGAACACATCTTCGCATAATACCATCTACTCCTTCTTTATATAAGTGTGGGTCATCCCAAAAATAATGCCTCAAGTCATAAAAGAATTTCCTCCTTTGCTGAGCTGAAAAGGTTGGAGGCAAGTACTTGGAAACAATAAAGTTAGCATAATCAGCATACCAAGGACTATCTCGCGAGCTCACCTTTATTACAGCCAATTGTTCATTTGGAAAACTATCATTAACAGGAACAAGATCATAAGCAATATTTTCCAATCTAGATAAGTTATCAGCAACAGGATTATCAGCACCTTTCCTATCTATAATATGTAAATCAAATTCTTGCAAAAGAAGTACCCATCTAATAAGCCTAGGCTTAGCATCTTTCTTCGCCATAAGGTATCTAATTGCAGCATGATCAGTATGAATCATGACTTTTGAATCAACAATATAGGATCTAAACTTGTCACAAGTAAACACTACAGCTAATAATTCTTTTTTAGTTGTAGCATAATTTCTTTGAGCAGCATCAAGAGTTTTGCTAGCATAATGAATAACATATAATTTTTTATCTACTCGCTGTCCAAGAACAGCGCCTACGAAAAAATCACTAGCATCACACATAATTTCAAAAGGTAAATTCCAATCGGGAGGTTCAACTACAGGAGCAGCTTGTTAAGGCTTTCTTTAGAGTTTCAAAAGCTTCCTTACAATCATCATCAAAAACAAAAGGTACATCTTTTTGTAGAAGATTAGTAAGAGGCTTTGAAATCTTGGAGAAATCTTTAATAAATCTCCTATAAAACCCAACATGACCAAGAACACTACGAATACCTTTAACATCCCTAGGATAGGGCATCTTCTCAATTGCTTCAACTTTAGCTCTATCAACTTCAATACCTCTCTCGGAAATTTTATGTCCCAATACAATTCCTTCATTAACCATAAAGTGGCATTTCTCCCAATTAAGAACAAGGTTAGTTTCTTCACATCTCTCGCAAAACTTTATCAAGGTTTCGCAAGCAATTATCAAAAGAATTCCCATAGACAAAAAAATCATCCATGAATACCTCTACAATATTCTCACAAAAGCCATGAAAAATAGCAGACATGCATCTTTGAAAAGTAGCAGGAGCATTACATAAACCAAAAGGCATACGTCTATAAGCATAAGTTCCATAGGGACAAGTGAAAGTGGTTTTCTCTTGATCTTTAGCTTTAACAGCAATTTGTGAAAACCCATAATAACCATCAAGAAAGCAAAAAATGAGTATTTTTAGACAACCTTTCTAACATTTGATCAATAAAGGGTAAAGGGTAATGATCTTTCTTAGTAACCTTATTAACTTTTCGATAATCAATGCACATTCTATACCCTACAACTACTCTTTGAGGAATGAGCTCATCATTATCATTAGGCACAACGAGTTATTCCTCCTTTCTTAGGAACACAATGCATAGGACTAACCCATCTACTATCAGCAATAGGATATATAATACCAGCTTCAAGAAGTTTTAATACCTCATTCCTTACCACATCCTTCATCTTAGGAATTAGACGATGCTGATGTTCAACAACCGGCTTTGCATCATCTTCCATGTTGATAGCATGTTGGCAAATAGAGGGAGAAATCCCCTTCAAATCATCAAGAGTGTAGCCAATAGCTCCTCGGTGTTTCTTCAGTATTTCCAATAACCTTTCATCTTCAAATTCTGAAAGCTTAGAACTAATAATAACAAGATATATTTTCTTATCATCAATATGAGCATACTTAAGATTATCAGGCAGTGGTTTTAAATCAAAAACAGGATCTTCCTTTGGTGGTGGTGTTGTACCTAAATCTTCAACCGGCAACTCATGTTTAAGAATAGGTTGACGAAGGAAAATTTCATCAAGCTCATTTCTTTCTTCCCTAAACACTTCACTCTCACTATCCTCCAAATGTTGCTGCAAAGGATTATTAGGAGCAAGAGCAATAGACGCACATTGTTCAACTCTAAAATCATTATTAGGCAATTCAGCTTTATAAGGAGTTTTGGCAAATTTAGAGAAATTAAACTCATAAGATTCACCAGCAAATTTAGTCACAATTTTTTCCTTCTTGCAATCTATAACAGCTCCACAAGTATTTAGAAAAGGTCTACCAAAAATAATAGGACAAGACTTACTAGCAAGCAGAACCAAGTACCAAAAAGTCAGCAGGATATTTAATCTTACCACATAGAACTTCCACATCTCGAACAATACCAATAGGAGAGATAGTTTCTCTATTAGCTAGCCGAATAACCACATCAATATCTTCAAGTTCACAAGAACCAATTTCATGCATGATCTCCGTATAAAGCTCATAAGGAATGGCACTAATACTTGCACCAATGTCGCATAAACCATAATAACAATGATCACCAATTCTAACAGAAAGCATAGGAACACTGGCTTTCCTAGACTTATTAGGATGCGAAACAATATTAGAAGCATCTTCACAGAAAATAATATGACCATCTTCTACATTTTCAGTCACAAGATCCTTAACTATTGCAATAGCAGGTTCAACCTTTATTTGTTCTTCAAGTTCTATAGGTTTCTTTGCACTTTTATTAACCGCACTAGTTATAACAGAATACTCCTTCATTTTAGCAGGGAAAGGAGTTTTTTCAATATAAGCTTCAGGAAGAATATGATCAATAGTTTCAATTATAGCACATTTATTTATAGATGGATCAGTTTTATCTTTGTATGGTTCATGATACTTATCAAAATTCTTCCTAGGCAATTCAAAGTGAGAGGCAAAAGCTTTATAAAAGTTTGCAACGACTTGAGAATCAAGACCATAAGTAGCACTCATATTACGAAATTTATCAGTATCCATAAAAGCTTCAATGCATTTATAATCATAGTTTATACCCGACTCTCTATCTTTGTCGTTCTCCCATCCTTCGAGTATTCTCCTGGATCCGATCAAGAAGGTCCCTTTTAAACTCTTCTTTGTTGCGTGTAAATGATCCAGAACAAGAAGTATCCAGCAAAGTCTTATCTTGAAAAGACAAGTCTTGCATAGAAATTATCAATGATAATATTACCGGGAAGCTCATGAATGGGGCATTTGAGCATTAAAGACTTCAATCTCCCCCATGCTTGGGCAATACTCTCTCCATCATGAGGCCAGAAATTATATATGCGGTTCCGGTCTTTGTGAATTTCACTTGGAGGATAGAATTTAGAATAAAATAGAGGCACAATATCCTTCCAATCAAGAGAATCACCATTCTTCAACAATTTATACCAATGCGCCGCTTTACCAGACAGCGATATAGAGAATAGTTTCTTCCTAACTTCATCCATAGAAATACCTGCACATTTGAATAACCGGCATAATTCATGTAAAAACAGTAAATGATCACCAGGATGGACAGTTCCATCACCCTCATAGCGGTTATCCACAACACGTTCAATAATTTTCATAGGTATTTTGTATGGAACCTCTTTCTCACCTGGCGCCTCATCCACTACCTTTGCAGTAGTAGTAGATTTTCCAAATAGGAATTCAAGAGAAGATCTCTCCATAATGAGTTATAGCAGCAGGTAGAAATAAAATCAGCACGTACAGTAAAGGTTTCCCTTACCAATTCCACTTACCAATAGCGCTTCACTCCCCGGCAACGGCGCCAGAAAATAGTCTTGATGACCCACAAGTATAGGGGGTGTATCGTAGTACTTTCGATAAATAAGAGTGTCGAACCCACAAGTTGTTGCCAAGCAGTTTCGATGAAGGATTCACTGTAAATGCTCACAGACAAGTGTTCAGGGGGTTTTGATATAGCAGATGAATAAAGTACGAGTAAGTAAAATGCGAGAGTAATAATTGCAGCGAGTAGCCCAATCCTTTTTAGAACAAAGGACAAGCTGGTTTGTTTACTTATAATGACCAAACGTTCTTGAGGACACACGGGAATTTAGTCTAGTGCTTTCGCTTCATATAGCTGATTAATCTTCATTGTTTTGATAAGTGTTGTGTGGGTGAACCTATGCTAATGCACCGCCCTTCCTAGGACTAATACATACTTGTGATTATACCCCTTGCAAGCATCCGCAAATACAAGAAAGTAATTAAGATAAATCTAACCACAACCTTAAACTCGAGATCCTCGCTATCCCTTCCGCATCGATATACCAACGGGGTTTAGGTTTTCGTCACTCCGGCAACCCCACAATTAGCAAACGAATACAAGATGTATTCCCCTAGGCCCATAAAGGTGAAGTATCATGTAGTCGACGTTCACATGACACCACTAGAAGAATAACACCACAACTTAAATATCATAACATTGAATATTACTCAACATAGTTCACTACTAACATTTAGACTTCACCCATGTCCTCAAGAACTAAACGAACTACTCACGAGACATCATATGGAACATGATCAGAGGTGATATGATGATGAATAACAATCTGAACATAAACCTTGGTTCAATGGTTTCACTCAATAGCATCAATAACAAGTAGAAATCAATACGGGAGAGTTTCCCCTATCAAACAATCAAGATCCAACCCTAGATTGTTACAGCGGTGACGAGGTGCAGCGGTGGAGATGGCGGTGATCGATGATGGAGATGATGGTGATGATGATCGGAGATGATGTCCAGCTCGATGACGGTGACGATGGCGTCGATTTCCCCCTCCCGGGAGGGAATTTTTCCGGCGGATTTCAGCCCGCCGGAGAGCTCTTTTCTCTCTGGTGTTTTCCGCCCCGCGAGGCGGCTGTGACTCTTCGCGACTACTCCTCCGGAGCTTAGGTTTTCGGGACGAAGAAGTACGCGAAGGAGAGGAGGCCAGAGGGGGCTGTGGGCCCCCTCCCCACAAGGCGGCGCGGCCAGGCCTGGGCCCGCGCCGGCCTATGGGGGGCCCATGGCGGCCCTCCTCGGCTCCTCTTTCTGGCTGTCTCCGTCTTCTGGAAAAATAAGATTTTCCGTATAATTTTCGTCAATTGCTGATCTTCCGAAATATTGCATTCTGACGGTGCTTTTTCCAGCAGAATCCTGACTCCGGTGCGCGATTCTCCAATAATGATGAAACACGCAAAATAGATGAAATAACATAAGTATCATCTCTAAATATGAAATATATCAATGAATAACAGTAAATTATGATATAAAATAGTGATGCAAAATGGACGTATCAGTCGGCCTTGGCTCTATGACCGTTCTGTACAACACAATGGCCGTGCCAATACATATCACTTGGAGTTCAAGGGCAAGAAAATAAACTTGCAGCCTATGTCACCACACAAACTATCAATGAATCTCGTCAGAAAGTTAAAGTAAACTTGGAGGATGCACCTCTAGATAGGCGAGATAATTGTAATGTCTTGAGTGATATAATGAAGAGTGAGAGAGTGAATTCATTAGTCTTATTAGCCACCAAAGAATACATGAGAAAATTTAGTGAGGATCCTATAGCCATGCCTCTTGTGCTCATGTACAAGGGCGAGGTTTTGGTTTCTAACGACATGACCCCTATTTCTCTTGGTGTTTCTAGTGTTTTGCAGGAATTCAGCGACGTGTTTCCGAAGGAGGTGCCCGCAGGATTGCCACCATTGCGTGGTATTGAGCATCAAAATCGACTTGATCCCCGGAGCTTCGCTACCCAATAGGGCGCCATATAGGGCGAACCCCGAAGAGACAAAGTAGATACATAAGCAAGTACAAGCGCTACTCGACAAAGCTTATATCCGCATAAGCCTTAGTCCTTGTGCTGTTCCTATTATTCTAGTTCCTAAGAAAGATGGTACATGGCGCATGTGTGTAGATTGTAGAGCGATCAACATCATTGCTATTTGATATCGTCATCCTATTCCCCTTTTAGAGGATATGCTAGATGAATTGAGTGGTGCTGCTATTTTCTCTAAAATTGATTTGCGTAGTGGTTATCATCAAATTAGGATGAAAGAAGGGGATGAATGGAAAACATCATTTAAAATAAAATTTGGTTTATATGAGTGGTTAGTAATGCATTTTGGTTAAACTAATGCACCTAGCACTTTCATGAGACTGATGAACCATGTTTTGCGTGATTTTATTGGCAAGTTTGTGGTTGTGTATTTTGATGACATATTAATCTACAGCCGCAATGAATCTGATCATACTATACATATTAGACATGTTTTGCAAGTGTTGCGTGATAATAAACTCTATGGTAATCTTGAGAAGTGCACATTTTGCAAAGATAAGGTCATATTCCTGGGTTATGTTGTCTCTAAGCATGGAGTAGAAGTAGATGTGTCTAAAATTGAAGCTATTCAAAATTGGCCTACTCCCATGAATGTGAGTCAAGTTAGAAGTTTTCATGGTCTAGCTGAGTTTTATAGAAGATTTGTGCCCAATTTTAGTACTATTGATGCACCTTTGAATGACTTGACTAAAAAGGATGTTGTCTTTGAGTGGGGCGCAACCCAAGATCATTCTTTTGATGAACTTAAGAGATTGTTAACTTCTGCACCGTTGCTTGCACTTCCCGATTTCTCAATAAGCAATTTGAGATTGAATGTGATGCTAGTGGTATTGAAATTGGTGGTGTGTTGATGCAAGAGGGTCGCCCAATTGCATATTTTTCTCGAGAAACTTTTCGGTGCTAAGTTGAACTATCCAATATATAATAAATAATTGTATGCTTTAATTAGAGTTCTTGAGGTTTGGCAACATTACTTGTGGCCAAAAGAATTTATCATACATTCCGATCATGAAGCTTTGAATATATCTGAAAGCTCAATCTAACTTGCATAGGTGTCTTGCTAAGTGGGTTGAGTTCATTGAGTCTTTTCCATACATTATTAAGCATAAGAAGGGAAAAGATAATATTGTTGCCTGATGCTCTATCTAGGAAAAATATGCTATTTACTCAACTTGATGTTAAAATTCCTGGATTAGAAATATTATGTGATTTGTATGCTACTGATCATGATTTTGCTGAACCATATCGCTTGTGTGCTATTGGTATAAGCATGGGAAAAATATCACATACATGATGGGTTCTTGTTTAGAGCTAACAAACTATGTGTTCCAGAATCGTCTGTGCGTTTGCTCTTATTGCAGGAATCTCATGTTGGAGGTTTGATGGGTCACTTTGGGCGTGAGAAGACGCTACTCATGCTAGCTGAGCACTTTTTTTGGCCAAAGATGAGGCGGGATGTGGACATGTATGTGAAGAGATGCATTACTTGCAACAAGTCCAAGTCCAAGCTGAAGCATCACGATTTGTATACTCCTTTACCGGCACCTACTACACCATGGGAAGACGTTAGTATGGATTTTGTGTTGGGTTTGCCGTGTACTAAGAGAGGCCATGATTCTATATTTGTGGTAGTGGATAGATTCTCTAAGATGTCACACTTTATTTCCTGCCACAAGAGCGACGATGCATCGCATATTGCTAACCTATTTTTCAGGGAGATTCTACGTCTACATGGAGTCCCGAAGACTATTGTTTCTGATCGTGACGTGAAGTTTATGAGCTACTTCTGGAAGACGCTGTGGAGAAAGCTGGGGACAAAGCTAATTTTCAGTACTACTTGTCATCCCCAAACTGATGGTCAAACTGTGAATAGAACATTGTCACAACTGTTGAGATCCATGATCAAGAAGAACCTGAAGGAGTGGAAAGATTGTTTGCCGCATGTGGAGTTTGCTTACAACAGGGCGGTACATTCTACCACAGAGCTGTGTCCTTTTGAGGTGGTGTATGGTTTCAAACCCATTACTCCACTTGATTTGTTGCCTTTGCCCATACATGAGAGAGTCAATATGGAGGCATCAAAGAGGGCAGATTTTGTACGGAAGATACATGTGAAGACTAAAGAGTTGATAGAGAAGAAAGGCAAGAGCAATGCTGCAAGGATGAACAAGAAGCGCAAGGAGATATTGTTCGAGCCAGGTGATATGGTCTGGGTACATTTTCGCAAGGATAGGTTCCCGAAGCTGCGGCGGTCCAAGTTACTTCCGCGTGGTGCTGGTCCTTACAAAGTGCATGCCAAGATCTATGATAATGCATACGCGATAGATCTTCCAATTGATGAGTTTGGTATCAGCAATTCTTTCAATGTGGCTGATTTGACACCATATGACGGAGAAGACCTTGGAGCGTCGAGGTCGATGCCTTTTGAAGGGAGGGGACATGATGAGGACATCCCTGCTACTACACCACTACCTCCGTCATTGCAAGATGAAGACGATGCTGCTGTGAAGCTCAAGTCCAATGAAGTCAGGATTGGACCAATGACACGAGCTCGTGCGAAGCTACATAAGCAACATGTGAACTTGTTCCTATGTGATACTTTGAGCGATGAGAACTTTATACTGCCTAAGTCCTATGATTTATGTATGATCAGGTATGAAGAGGAAGCAAGCATCGCACGAGGAGGAGAGGAGCAGCTGGACAAGAAGATGGACGTGAAGCTGGATATGGAGCTGGACATGAAGACATCCCATGGACGCGCGAGGGAGGAGCGGGAGGAATACGCGAGAGGAGGAGATCCAGCTCAGGCCGGCGCCAGGCCCGGTCAGACCGGCCTTGCCGCCGGGCAGCCCGGTCCCAGCCCCGGTCCGACCGGCTGCCACGCCGGATCAGCCCGGTCCAAACCGGGTTCCACGCTTGTGCCAACCGGGTGACTATCCAGGGGCTCTGGAGCCCTTGCCTGGTCACCACCCGGCGCCACATCCGATTGAAACCGGGTGGCCCGGTCCCAGGCCCGGTCGACCGGCCCCCAGACCGGCCGACTCCGAGTCTGTCTCGACCAGATCCGATCTGGGTCGGTTTTCTATGTACTTTTTCGACCCTTGGTCGTCCCGAACCCCTATATAAGTGCCCAGGACACCCCAAATTAGGTTTAGACCACGTTTAAGATAAACCCTAGTTCATAGTTGATTGCTTTGCAACTCTATTGAATCTCTACACCATATTGCATCGATTTGGTGTTGAACCCCTGAAAGTCTTGTGTGATCTGCTGTTCCATTGGGAATTAGACGGTTGCAACTTACAGCTTCGTGGTCGGCGGCTACGTGCGCAAGTGTGTGGAGTTGCGAATATCTTGCAGGGTTGAGAGTTGTTGCATTGGCGACAGGGATCGATCGAGAGACTCGACAACGTCATACAAGTTATCATCCACTTCATCATCGTGTATCTCCGCTGTGTTCATCCCGTGATCATCATCACCACCGTTGCTTACTGAGAAGATCGGGCGACCCCTTATCACGAGGCGCCTAGCCTTCTGGCGCCTCTCCTGCTCCACGAGGTGTCTGGCCTCCTGGCGCATCTCCTCCTCACGGCGGAGCCTAGCCTCCTCGCGCCGCCGCGTCGCTGCCTCCTCCCGGCGGACCTGGTCGAGCAACGCCCAGGCCTAGGCGTCCTCGACCGCCTGCCGGGCCTCCTCCTCCATCGCGGAGGTGCGAATGGCCGCCGCGAGATGCGGCCACTTCGCCTCCTCCTCCGCCACGGACAGCGCCAGAGCGGCGCGCAGGTCCGGGTCTTCTTCCTCCTTCGGCTTCTGCAGCAGCAGCGGCGCGGGTTGCGCCAATGCCATGCCGACACGGGCGGCCTCTCCGATGTGGAGACCGCCGCGGTTTCCACCGGCCCGCAGCACCGGCGGAGGACGGCGGCGGCTGCTGGCCTCGCAGTTGTTGGCGCCGGGAGCAAAATCCCTCTTCGGGGCCATGGCGGCGGTTGCGGGTGCGTGCGAAACCGTCGAGTGGAGTGGGGAGTGGACTGGACAGGGACAAATTCCTCCATGTCCACATTTAATATGATGCCCGCCCCCACCAACAGCTGGGCTCAAGAAAGACGAACAGGCGAGCAGGCGGACGCGACCGGATGCCGCGTGCCATCCGCGGCCACGCAAACCTAGCCCAGGTTTGGGCCGGGTTTGCGTCGTCCCGGACACCGCGGCCATCCGCATTTACGATACGTGGCCGCGTTGGGCCGCAGATTTGTCCGGTTGGACCCATCCGGACGCGCGGGTGCGGGATGGGTCGCCGCGTTGGACATGCCCTAAAACATGCTACTGTGACTGGGAAATTCAAAACACGCAGACTGCTGTACACCATTTCAAACAGAAACAGGCTGACGACGAGCTTGGTCGGCATGTCGACACCGCCAGGCACTATGGTTGCCGGTTCAGAGAAGCTACTACTAGTAGTGTATATTAGTTTTGTATTACAGACAACCATGGGCGCATTTGGTAGCCTGCATCCCCCTTGGCTCGCATGGGGGAGCAATTTTTGGCCCGTTTGGATGCCTGGGCCGAGGCACATTGTCGCATGAACCGGTTCTCAAAGCACCCCTAGGACAGGCCTAGAGGAACGCTCGGAATGGCAGTTTCTCCGGGGCCAGGCCCGTTGCGGCTAGAAGCCTGCACGCGTGGAGAAAGGAGGCGGAGACGCCGCGTCCCTTCGGGAACACGCGCCATAATTAGCCACACCGCTCCCCTCTCCTTCCTCTCACTCGCGACCGCAGTCTCACCACCCCCAAACTGTCACATCACCCGGCGGTTCCCCTCCTGGCGACCAATCCGCCGCACCAATGCAGGGAGGAGCACCGGTACCGGAGGAGGAGACGTCGGTGACCGGGACCTCGACATCGGCCGCAATATGCTCCGCAGTCCTCATCGGCATCTCGTCTTCGCCCGCGACCTCGAGCTCGTCGTCGGCCGGAAGAATGGTGGTAAGGACCTCTCCTTCTCACCTTCGTACTCGTTCTGTTCAAACATGCGTTTCTCAGGCATTTCGGACGACATGCACATTAGATCTGCTAGGGTTTCCGTTAGGATAGCGGTCGGATTGACGATTTGCAAGGTGTTTTCCCCATTTCTTGCAGTTCTTGTCCAGTTCTTGCATTTCACGATGTCGATTTGCTTAGATCTGTTACTATAGTGTCGGATTGCGGTAGATCCTTCCTACACCGGCCTTAGGATTGCTGAAACAGGCAGATCTTACTGTGCATGCATAGAGGCGAAGGTTTTTTTGTGTTCGGGTTTAGCATGTTGTCATTGTTGTGCGAAAAGTTGAGCTGAGTCGCGCTAGTTTGTTCATACGCAAGAGGAGTGGGATGACCTGAAGAATGAAGTTGCACTGCTCAAGAACATGCAGCGAACACAAGCACAAGTGATGAGAGCTAAGAAACAGGAATGAGAGGCAGAAAAACAGGCTTTGGAGGCTGAGAAGAGAAAGCTAGAGTATGACATATACGATCTGCTTCAAGTGAACTTTGCAATCAAGGACAATCTCAAGAGGATCAGGGCTACTTGTGAGGAGTGATGAATGTGATGTAGACGTACTGTATGAGACTTTGTAATGTGGCCTAAGTACAATTTGTAATGTAACCTAAGTACCACTCGTAATGTACTCAATTTGAAGTGCCAATTGTCTTGTTTCTTGATTGAACTAGGCCAATGATTATACCCTAGGATCATAGAATGAGGAGATGATTGATCAGAACCTATGACATGACTTAACATGACCATGCCATTAGTTCTGTTCAAACATCTCCTACATATGTCCTCATTGTATGAGGCCTCTGGTACCCTGCTTTGCATGTTTCTTCTTCTTCAATTCTGCATTGGCCAATGATTCAACTATGGCACAACGGCAGGCATGGTGCTGCCCTCAAACTTAGTCATGTGTGCCATATTACTGGCACACTAGACTTAGTTTGGGGAGAGTCCCTTTGCCTGCTGTGTGATCCTACATATGAGGCCTCGTTTTCGTATGTCTGGTGCATTGGCCAATGATTCAACAAAGGCACAATGAAAGGCTAGGTGGTGGCCTCAAACTTAGTCATGTGTGCCACTGTCATAGCACACTACACTTAGTTTGTGGCCACTCCCTATGTCTTCTGTGTGAGCAACTGTATGAGGCCTAACAACTGTCATCAATGGCCGTTTTCATCAACATTACATGTGAGCACGCATTTGTTACTAATTGCTTCTGTTCTTCTGGCAGACTAAGAAGATCATGCTTGCGTCACCTGCTGAGGTTCCCGGCGAGGGACCTGCGAAGAAGCGTCGTGGAAGGCCAGCTAAGGTCGGCCACTTCCACGACGATCCAGGGCCGGACCACTACCTCAAGATCATCTTCAAGCCCACCTTCGGCCGCCTCATCATCCCTAAAGCTTTCGTCAAGTGGTTCGGAGACATCCCTTCCAACATCATCGTCACCACCAACACCGGATGCAACTGGAGGATGACTACGAGGATAGAAGGCAATGACGCATGATGACCCACAAGTATAGGGGGTGTATCGTAGTACTTTCGATAAATAAGAGTGTCGAACCCAACGAGGAGCAGAAGGTGTTGACAAGCAGTTTCGATGAAGGATTCACTGTAAATGCTCACAGACAAGTATTCAGGGGGTTTTGATATAGCAGATAAATAAAAGTACAAGTAAATAAAATGCGAGAGTAATAGTTGCAGCGAGTGGCCCAATCCTTTTTAGCACAAAGGACAATCCGGTTTGTTTACTTATAATGACCAAACGTTCTTGACGACACACGGGAATTTAGTCTAGTGCTTTCGTTTCATATAGCTGATTAATCTTCATTGTTTTGATAAGTGTTGTGTGGGTGAACCTATGCTAATGCACCGCCCTTCCTAGGACTAATACATACTTGTGATTATACCCCTTGCAAGCATCCGCAAATACAAGAAAGTAATTAAGATAAATCTAACCACAGACCTTAAACTGCGAGATCCTGCTATCCCTCCTGCATCGATATACCAACGGGGGTTCAGGTTACTGTCACTCCGGCAACCCCACAATTAGCAAACGAATACAAGATGTATTCCCCTAGGCCCATAAAGGTGAAGTATCATGTAGTCGACGTTCACATGACAACACTAGAAGAATAACACCACAACTTAAATATCATAACATTGAATATCAATCAACATAGTTCACTACTAACATTTAGACTTCACCCATGTCCTCAAGAACTAAACGAACTACTCACGAGACATCATATGGAACATGATCAGAGGTGATATGATGATGAATAACAATCAGAACATAAACCTTGGTTCAATAGTTTCACTCAATAGCATCAATAACAAGGAGTAATCAATACCGGGAGAGTTTCCCCTATCAAACAATCAATATTCAACCCTAGATGTTACAGCGGTGACGAGGTGCAGCGGTGGAGATGGCGGTGACGATGGTGGAGATGATGGTGATGATGATCCCAGAAGTCCAGCTCGATGACGATGACGATGGCGTCGATTTCCCCCTCCGGGAGGGAATTTCCCCAGCGGATTTCAGCCTGCCGGAGAGCTCTTTTCTCTCTGGTGTTTTTCCGCCCCGCAGAGGCGGCTGTGTCTCTTCGCGATTATCCCCTGGAGCTTAGGTTTTCGGGGCGAAGAAGTACGCGAAGGAGAGGCGGCCGAAGGGGGCTGTGGGCCCCCTCCCCACAAGGCGGCGCGGCCAGGCCAGGGCCCGCGCCGGCCTATGGGGGGCCCATGGTGGCCCTCCTCGGTCCCTCCTTTTGGCTGGCTTCGTCTTCGGGAAAAATAAGGTCTCCGGTATAATTTCCGTCAATTGTTGATCTCCAAAAATATTGCATTCTGACGGTGCTTTTTCCAGCAGAATCCTGACTCCGGTGAATGATTCTCCAATAATCATGAAACATGCAAAATAGATGAAATAACATAAGTATCATCTCTAAATATGAAATATATCAATGAATAACAGTAAATTATGATATAAAATAGTGATGCATAATGGACGTATCAACTCCCCCCAAGCTTAGACTTCGCTTGTCCCCAAGCGAAACTGAACTCGGTAAACAAGACCACGTGTTTATGGAGTGAAGAGTCGATAAATAAAATACGGACAAGAAGCATCATATTAATTCACACAAGACATTCTAGTGAACAACTTCCCAATATGATTCAACTTGAAACAAGTAAAAGGAAATCACAAATAAAGGTGCATAGGAAATCATAATTGGTGATGGCAAACTTCGTTCTTGGTCAGAGAACATTTAACAGATTGTACTTATTTATCGAGCATCGCTCTTATATTAAAGCTTATAGCAAAACTTGCATACTCAATCATAATAATCTCCTCATAATCATGGATAACCTTCAAAGCTATATTCATTCAGATAAAACTTGTACTAAACAAGGAAGAATAAAAGGCATGATTCAATAAATCACAATATAGATGGTTGGATCACAACAACTCAATTGCTTGCTTAAGATGGAGGGAAATAGGTTTACTGACTCAACATAAAAGTAAAAGATAGGCCCTTCACAGAGGGAAGCAGGGATTAAATCATGTGCTAGAGCTTTTTAAGTTTTGAAATCATATAGAGAGCATAAAAGTAAGGTTTGGAAAGGTGTTTGTTGTTGTCAACGAATGGTAGCGGGTACTCTAACTACCTTATCAACCAGACTTTCAAGAGCGGCTACCATGAAGGACGTTATCTCTACCAGCAAGGTAGATCATCCCTCTTCTCTTTTGTTTACACATGTACTTTAGTTTTTTCTTTATTTATTTTAGATGACACTCCTCCCAACCTTTTTCTTTCACAAGCCATGGCTAACCGAATCCTCGGGTGCCTTCCAACATTCTCATACCATGAAGGAGTGTCTATTTGCAAAATTAAGTTGCTTACTGATAGATCAGGGCAAAACATGTGAAGAGAATTATTAATGCAAGTTAATTAATCGGGGCTGGTGATGTCTACGGGTGCTTCTATTCTTGTAGACAGTGTTGGGCCTCCAAGAGCAGAGGTTTGTAGAACAGCAGCAAGTTTCCCTTAAGTGGATCACCCAAGGTTTATCGAACTCAGGGAGGAAGTGGTCAAAGATATCCCTCTCAAGCAACCCTGCAACCACAAAGCAAGAAGTCTCTTGTGTCCCCAACACACCTAATAGGTGCACTAGTTCGGCGAAGAGATAGTGAAATACAAGTGGTATGAATGAATATGAGCGGTAGTACGGCGCCGGAAAAGTGCTTGTCTGGCGTGCGGTTGATGGTAGTAATATTGCGGGAAGTAAACATGCGATAAAACAGTAAACAAGCAGCGATAGCGATATTTAGGAACAAGGCCTAGGGATCATACTTTCACTAGTGGACACTCTCAACATTGATCACATAACGGAATAAATAGATAGATGCTAGACTCTACACCCTCTTGTTGGATGATGAACACCACTAAGCGTGTAGGATTACACGAACCCTCAATGCCGGAGTTAACAAGCTCCACAATATTCAATGTTCATATTTAAATAACCTTAGAGTGCATAACGAGATCAACATAACCAAACCAAGTACTAACATAGCATGCACACTGTCACCATCACACTATGAAGGAGGCATAGATCACATCAATACTATCATAGTAATAATTAACTCCATAACCTACAAGAGATTATGATCATAATCTACGACAAGAACCACACGATGCACACACTGTCACCATTACACCGTGCAGGAGGAATAAACTACTTTAATAACATCACTAGAGTAGCACACAGATAAATTGTGATACAAAACACATTGCAATCATAAAGAGATATAAATAAGCACTTCACTATGCCATTCATAACGGTGAATAAGTATTATGTGAAATATAGCCTAAGAGACCCACACGGTGCACACACTTGTCACCTTTACACACGTGGGACAAGGAGTCTACGGAGATCACATAAGTAAAACCCACTTGACTAGCATAATGACATCTAGATTACAAGCATCATCATATGAATCTCAATCATGTAAGGCATCTCATGAGATTATTGTATTGAAGCACATAGGAGAGAGATGAACCACATAGCTACCGGTACTGCCCCGAGCCTCGATGGAGAACTACTCCCTCCTCATGGGAGACATCAGCGTTGATGAAGATGGCGGTGGTGTCGATGGAGGAGCCTTCCGGGGGCACTTCCCCGTCCGGCAGGGTGCCGGAATAGAGACTCCTGTCCCCCAGATCTTGGCTTCGCGATGGCGGCGGCTCTGGAAGGTTTCTCGTACCGTGGCTTTTTCCGTATCGTGTTTTAGGTCAGGGACCTTTATATAGGCGAAGAGGCGGCGTCAGAAGGTCAACGAGGCGACGACACAATAGGGGGGCGCGGGCCCCCCCTTGGCCGCGCCGGGCTATTGTCTGGTGGGCCTGTGGGCCCCCTCTGGCCTCTCTCGGGTGTTCTGGAAGCTTCGCGTGATCCTAAGATGCTGGGCATTGATTTCGTCCGATTCCGAGAATATTTCCTTACTAGGATTTCTGAAACCAAAAACAGCAGAAAACAGGAACTGGCCCTTCGGCATCTCGTCAATAGGTTAGTTCCGGAAAATGCATCAAAACGATATAAAGTGTGAACAAAACATGTAGGTATTGTCATAAAACAAGCATGGAACATAAGAAATTATAGATACATTTGAGACGTATCAGCTGGGAACCCCATTGCCAGCTCTTTTTGCAAAGTTATTGGATAAGCGGATGAAGCCACTAGTCCATTGTGAAAGTCTGTCAGAAGTAAATGACAAGATCGAAAGATAAAACACCACATACTTCCTCATGAGCTATAAAACATTGACACAAATAAGAGATAATAACTTTTGAATTGTTTAAAGGTAGCACATGAAGTATTTACTTGGAATGGCAGGAAATACCACATAGTAGGTAGTTATCGTGGACACTGATGGCATAGGTTTGGTTTAAGGATTTGGATGCACGAGAAGCATTCCCTCTCAGTACATGTCTTTGGCTAGCAAGGTTGATTAGCAAGCACAAGAGCTGAGGGAAACAAACAAATATACATGTGATAGAAACAATCATGCATCTTCCTTGTAAGCACAAACAATTTTAACTTCG
>NC_061511.1:28187611-28284489 GCF_022539505.1 Lolium rigidum
CTACACGATTTGACAGTTTTGGCACCACATCCTCGAAAACCGCTGCAGCATTAAAATCTCCACTATATCCCCTTTACTTAACCGCATCGAGCAGTTCGCTTCTTCATCCCCCTGCTCCGTACTAGCCATAAGAAAGCCCTCCTTCTCACCATGGACTCCTCCTTCTCCTCCTCTGCCTCCTCGGGACTTTCTTCCCTATCCTCTCCTTCTCGCGAGCCGACGCCAGAGTGGGACTCGATGGCGGCGTACGACGTCCTTGCCCCAACGAAGTGGGATGAGGAGGACCATTATTCCTCTGTCTGGTCCGAGGATGACAAGTCCTTGACCGACGGAGAAGACATCTTCCAGTTCCTCATCGATGGGGAACTGGAGGCGGAGAGCGAGGATGACTTCTTCTCCTGGGACGACTTCACCTCCTCCGACGAGGAGGAGGAAGAGGGGGGTGACACCTCCTCCGACGAGCCGCCGGCGAAGCGCTTCCGCGCCGGGTCGGATGCCGACGACGACGACGACGACGAGGAGGAAGAGGCCCCTGCCGAGGGCTACGTCAGCAGCGACGAGGAGCTCGCCGGTAGCAGCGACGATGGGAGCCACGACGGCGACGACGAGGGCAGCGACGGCCCTTAGACTAGGACTACTAGCATAGGACTAGTAGTAGTAATCGGCTCTTCTTTTGTTCTTCCCCTCCTGAGCAATCGGCACTTCTCTGTAAAAATCCTCCTTATTAATGAAGAAAATGTTTCTACATCGATTTTGCTTTCATATCAATTTTGCCGATTGTCAAAGCAAGTCAACGCGCAAAGAGCCGATGGCAGCGCATCGGCCTTCACCACAAAACGCGAGTAAGGCCAAATCAGTTGCCTATTCAAACGGTAACCTGCAACCCTTGTCTGAAAGAGTAAACTCAGATCCCCAAATCGCCGCTCGAACAGATCCAACTTACGGCCACGCGAATCTCAGATCTCAATCGCGCAGACTCAACTCCGCAGCGAATCCAATGGCGGAATCATCCAACGCCAACACTACGGTCTCTGGCCTGAAGGTAATCCTCAACCGCTCCTCACTATCCGAGCACAGTGTTAGAATTAACAACAAACATCTGAATTAATGTCCCATTCCGTCATTAATTTTTAGGTATCAGACATTCTGCTGCCGCATCCTTCTCTTCCCAATTCTCTCTGTCTTGGCCCTCGTTCTACCGAGAGTCCTGCCCATTTGATTTCATGTGAGGCCAATAGAATTCCCTTCGTGAAACAGAATTTAGATCTAACTTCTTGGGCCGACTGCTTACGAGCCTGGCCTAATCCTCCTGAAGATTGGGTTTCATGGTACAATAGAATATCCAAAACTCACCAAGCCACCTGGGAAACCACGGGAATAGCCGATGCTTTAGCTTTATCACTGTCTCCCCTTGAGAAACATGAAAACCTTCTGAAAACCATCGGCTACTTTTGGTCTGATGCTTTGAATTGCTTCATGTTTGGCCATGGCCCCATGACACCAACCCTACTAGACGTGGCCATGATCACTGGTCTAGACATTACATCTCCAAGTCCCTCTGCTTTTATGCTGCCAAAGGTCCCTTTCACACTCTCTTCCAAAACAGAGTGCACAAACTGGGGTGCTTATCTTCGACGCCACATGAAAAACAAAGGCCCTGTAACAGAGAAAGAACACACGGCTTTCCTGAATTTTTGGTTGGAACACTTCATATTCTGTGGCCCTTCACTTGCTCCAACCAAGAATTACCTTTCCCTGGCCTATGAACTTGCCAGAGGCACCCAACTTGGCATTGGCAAACTGTTCCTTGGAGAGGTCTATCGATATCTCCAACTAATGTCTGTCAAACTGTTTTCCCAAAATACACTCAAAACAGGAGGTCCCTGGTGGTTTATTCAGTTATGGGCTCAGCTATACTTCCAGAACCATATCCCAAACTCCCCACCTCTGGCCACTCGCACCTTTCCAGATGCCAACGGGAAGAAAATCCGATGCACTAGCTACGGCCAGGCTTTGTACAGCCTTCCAGGCAGTAAACTGACCCCCAAGGAAGCATCAAAATGGTTCAGCATTTTCTTCCAAGGCCTGGACAATCCTCTCTTCTTTCCTTACACGGAATCTGAGCATTTTGAGAATCCGGTCTCCTTCCGGCTAGACAGCTTTGCCGATGACACTAGCACCCGACAATTGTATTCTACCATGATCCGTCCCTGCTTCCTTCCAGTGGGCATGAGCACCTCAAACATGATCATCAAACCTTGTTATGAGTCTTATCAGCCGGTCGTAGCAGCCCGGCAGTTTGGTCTTGGGTAGGTGTCTCCCCATTTCTTCCTCCATCACTTAACAGAGAGTAGAGCTGACTTGCCCGATATCCTCACTGGTCGAGGTGTTACTCTTTCTTTGATGCTCTAGCCATCCCGAGTTCCTCACAACCTCTCTTTTACCTCATCAACCGATGGTTTTGAGACCTGGTGGTCAATGTGGAAGACTCATGCCTTCAGGAGAGCTCTGGGACCATTGCTGAAACAACTTGATGCTGAATATGATATCTCTGCAGAACAGGTACCACTACTCACGAATTATCTTCTGGGCCGGCCTTGAAAAAGGTTGTGATGCAGAGCCAGCCGATTTCACCAAAATCGGCTTCCAAGAGCAGAGTGTCTTCTGGGCGGCTGCCCCCCGAGCCTCAGACAAGGCGAGAACCGCAGTGAGGAAAGTAGCTGCCAGGAAGACCTTGAAGCGCCAAAACCCTACTCTAGCTCAAGAAAGTTTGCACGTAAGCTGATCCATGCCCTGGCTGATTTCATCTATCCTTCTAGGCTTCTGCAACATGCTTGTATTTCTTTTACAGGCCTCCACTGAAGAAAACTCCAGCGAGGAAACACAGTCCAGTCGAAAGGACTCGAGCTCGGGCAACTCTGGGAAAACCACCACGCGAGCCGACCCGGACTTGCCACAGTCGGCCTCCAAGAAAAGGTCAGCTCCTGAACCTGCTGCTTCCCAAGCTCCAATCAAAGCAGGACAGGGCAGTCTACGCACAAAGAGCCGATGCATCAAGAGAGCTCGCAAGGAACCACAAACCTCTTCATTAAACCAGGAGATTTCGAATGTAATTACTCTCCTTGGCTCATATTACATGCTAACCTATTGTTGTTCTCATCGGCTAACCACTTCCTTTGCAGACTGATGACACCTCTAGTGGGGAAGTCGAGGAGGTACTGATGCCATCCACCACCCTGGACCTAGCAACTACTAAAAGTGTAGCTGACAAGGCTGCCAACTTGGCCAAGCCCACAGCAGAAACACAAGAGCCGATCACCTCTTCATTGGCTGTTCCTCTGGTCTTAGGAGAGGTACACTCCCTTTTAGCTCTGCCTTTCTCTTTCGCTGTATACTGACGTTGTTCTTGTTGTTTGTCAGGGTTGTGACCTCTCAAGCTTGCTAACGTTCGACCCTGAATCCATCGAACTAGCTACGTCAAAAGCAAGTGAGGAGTCAGGACCCAGCGCTACACATGGTCAACTCCATCATCTCAAAGCCTTGCTCTCCTCCTCAATTGAGACATTGGTTGAAGACCCCGAAGAAGTGAAGAGCATTCTTGAAGAAATCCAGCCTCATCTCCCGGTGACATTGCAGGTGAAACTCTGGCCAGCTGTGACTCTGTCTGCCTACAGGTCAAGGGTGAAATTGGCTCGTCAGAGAATCGGCCTACGCCACGCCCAGCTTCCGTTGAAAGCCGATATTGCGGACAAATGTCAGTGGCTTAATGAGAAAAAGGCAGCTTTGGACGCCAAAACTGACACGTCCGTCGAAGACCGCTGAACTTGAGACCTTGCGAAAGGAGTTGGAGGACCTTGAAGAAAGGGTCCGGGCAACCAAACAGCTCATCCAAGATAAGGAAGCTCTTATTGCCCACTCCCACGAAGAAGCAGAAGGCCTCAAAGCTGAGCTGAAGACTGATCTGGCCGAAATTCGTGCCCTGAACAAGCAGTGCGGTGACAGGCCAGGACGAAGATGATGAGGCCGAGATCGCCAAGGTGGATCGTGTTCGTGCTAACGCCCTCCATGCCCTTGAGGCATTCCTTCAGCAGAGCTTCTCTATGTAATCTGATAACTGCTCAATTGAGCTTGTACCTCTGCTTGTAACAGTTTGTACCTCTTGAGTCGATGGCTACCCATCGGCTTTTTATTCTAAAGTCGATGTTTGTGCATCGGCTGTACTTTAAAAAAAAAATTACTGGCCGATCGATTTATGCATCGGCCCCCATATTTCAATGTCCATCATCCCACATACTCGGGAAATATTTCTTGAGCTGCTGGCCATTGACAGCCACTGGGCACATACTTCGTAGCCTCGTACCTTATCCGTTTAAGTGCCCCCCGAGCCGAATCTTTCAAGTAATTGAAGATATCGGCTCTTCAGTCATCCTACTATGACTACGTGACATGCTTGAGGTGAGATCATTGCTTTTTATTTTTTGGGGCCAATCGCAGGGATCGGCCTTGCCACGTACGTCTACTAACATTGGTCTTGCTACTCTGTCAGGCCGGTGGATAAGACCAGCCTCACCCCGTTTTTTGAAGCTTCGATGCGCTCACAGCCGTCCAAACTGATTCCAGAGATCGGCTCTTGGTCGTCTGCATCCCAAATATTCATGCCAGCTAGTGAGATCTCGATCGACTCATCTGCGTGAACGACCTCCACTTCATCTCCACCCCACTGTATCAGGCATTGGTGCATTGTGGATGGAATGCAGCAGTTGGCGTGAATCCAATCCCTCCCTAGCAGGACAGCGTAGGTGCTTTTACTGTCGACGATGAAGAACGACGTAGGGATGGTTTTCCGGCCTACGGTTAGATCCACGTTCAGCACACCCTGCGCTTCTGATGCTTGGCCATTGAAATCGCTTAGCGTGACGTTGGTCTTGATCAGATCTGCGTTAAAGTGTCCCAAACGCCGTAGCATGGAGTATGGCATTATATTGACTGCCGCTCCCGTGTCAACCAACATCTTGCTGACAGGCTGCCCATTGATATAACCTTTGAGGTACAGGGCTTTCAAATGCCTGTAGCTCCTCTCTCGTGGTTTCTCAAAGATAACTGGCCGTGGACCGCAGTCAAACTGTGCTACTGGCACTTCTTCGTTTCTTGGGGCACAAAACTCCGATGGGAGTATGAACACCATGTTTGTATCAGCCGATGCCTCTGTATCGGCTTTTGTCTGCTTGGGGCGCCATTCTTTCTTTTGTGTCCGCGCCTCCGTCTCCAACGTTTGCTGAATTTTTACGGCCAGATCGGGCCGTGCTTTCCTCAGCGTGTACAGGTACTGCGCCTCGGCTTTCTCCAAGTTACGTAGCCGCTGAACCCTACGCTTTTGGGAATGACTGAGTCCATCAGGGCACCACCTTGGCCGGTGATATCTATCTTCTTCTTCATCTGACTCCTCGAAATCTTCATCCCGAGATGACTCAGCTTGTCTGTTCTGAGGTGGGAGAGGCCCTAGACGCCTGAACACTGAAACCTCACTTGTGCCCTTCCTCTGCTGTCTACATTCCGGGCAGTTGTCGATTGTAGGCAATCGGCTCATTCCTGAGTCCCAGCAGTGCTTAAAGAAAGGACAATCCCAGTGTCTGTCCATGTCTTCCTGCTCTCTTGACCTCCCCTTAGCGCGATGCTCATATTCTTCATCATCCCTATCATATCGACGATGTTTTCTGTTGTCTGCATCAGACCGACGATATCTTTCGTCATCCATGTCGTACCGCCGGAGTCGGTCATACTGATGCTCATATTTGTTAAGGAGATGTGCGGAGAGTGGTTGTTGATACCGCACGCTTCTCACTTGTTCCTCGGTTAGGTACCGTCTGTCATCATATCGGGGCCGGTCGCGTGGATCGGCCTCCTCTTTATCCTTGCCACGGGAGTGACTGCTTTCTTCTTTGTCCTTGCCGTGGCGGTCTACAAGCCCTGCCATGTTAACATCGAAAGAGAAACCTGGCTCGCACCTCATGGAGTGATTGAGTTCCACCATGTTGACGTCAGGAAACGGATGTGTGTCCACTTTCATGGCAAACTGACCGAAGATCAATCGGCCTTGTTCTATCGCCATTTGAATCTGCCGACGCAACTCTTTGCAGTCGTTGGTGACATGGGTGAACGTGTGATGCCATTTGCAGTATGGTCTCCCGTTCATCTCTTGCACAGTAGGGATTTTATGGCCTTCGGGTAACTTCAGCTGTTTTTCCTTCAGCAGCAAATCGAAAATCTGCTCAGCTTTGCTTATATCAAAGTCAAACCCTTTTGCGAGGCCCCGGTTGTTTCACCCATTTGCAGGACACGGGTGCTGCCCCCGAGCCCATTCAGCCACGGCGACTTCCCGATCTTCCGCGAGTCTTCAACTTCTTCTGCCTCGACCAGGCCTATCGGGCGCTTGAACTTGTCTTGGTACAATTCAGGGTGGCGCTGCTCATACAATGTCAGTTTCTGGACCATATGCGCCAGTGAATTGTAGTCCACTTGGAAAGCCAGATCCTTGAGCGGCGCTGCGAGGCCTACCACTGCCAGATCGACTGCTTCTTTCTCAGTTAAACGAACCGAATAACATCGGTTGTTGGCAGTCCTGAAACGCTGAATGTAATCAGACACCGTCTCTCCCCGCCTTTGCCGCACCTGCGTCAGATCGGCAATGCCAGCTTCGGTAGCTTCTGAGTGATATTGTACATGAAACTGCTCTTCCAGCTGCTTCCATGTCTGGACTGAATCTGGTGGCAACGAGGTGTACCATCCAAAAGCTGGTCCTGTGAGAGACTGCGCAAAAAACCTTACTCGTAGCGGTTCTGATACTGAAATCATGCCCAGCTGTGCCAAATATCGGCTCACATGCTCAATTGAGCTAGACCCTTCTGATCCACTGAACTTTGTGAACTCGGGGAGCCGATATTTGGGCGGCATCGGAATCAAATCATACTCACTGGGATACGGCTTGGAGTAGCCGACTGTTCTCCTCTTTGGCAGGATGCCGAACTGGTCTCTCAAGATTGTACTGATTTGATCCACGGTATGAGCTGCAGGGGCTGAGCTTTCATGACTCGTTCCGGTGGCATATTTAGCTAGCCACGCCTGTTTATCGGCGTCTGCTCCAGAAATCCCTCCTGCTGTGATCTGGTTCGTGCGCGCCCAATTATTGCAGTCCGGCACGTATGTGCACACGTATCCATGTGGGATCTCTTTAGGCGGCTCATACAGGAATTGGCAATCGCTAGGATCGCCTCCAACCTTGTAGACAACGTATGCCGGTGAACCCTGTTGCTCTGGAGCTGCAAGCGTGAATGGCAGTTGCGGTCCGGTGTGGAACAGTATCTCTCCCTGGTGAGTCCCTAGGGCAGGTCCTGACGGAGAATACTGATGCTTCATGATTTCCTGAACCACGCGAACCGCAACACGCTCGAAAGCGTTCACCAGGCTCTTAGAATGACGATGTAGAGAATGAGCCACCATATAATTAACTTCCTGGCGTAGGGCTCTGGTGCGTTCCTCCGAAGGGAGAGACAGATCTACTCCCTCGAGCACGCCTTCGGGTGTGAATCCTTTGAACCTAATGCCATGTGTACGGGTCCTTTCGAAAGAGCCGATGAGATCGGCTTCGATGAGAGCCTTAAGCTCATCATATTTCTTCTTGTGATCTTCAGGCAGATCTTCGTACTTGACTGGTTCATCCGACATCTCAGCTGCAGATGTTGACGTGGTTGCTGCAGAGTGTCCCACCGGGCGTGCCAGAATGTGTTGCCTGCCAAAACCCACCGGCGAGCAGCGACGAGCAACACGAAGAGCCGGGAGGCTCCCGGATCGCCGGTGGGCCCTGGTCCCTCGGGCGACGGCCCGCACCTGCTCTGGCACACGTCCTGACGGTCGCAAGGGCGTGCCACCTGACCTATACCTGGTCAGGAAGGTGTTGGATCGCTTCGATTAGTTTCCTGCATGGTAGACACGTAAACATTAAATGAGCCTCGATCGGCTCCCAGGTTACCCTGTGAATCGGCTCAAAGAGCCGATTAACCCATGGTTCATATTAGATCTGCAATAACATGGGTATCCTGCTTTATCAATATTAAGTTAACTCGATCTACGACAGTTTAGGGTTTTCACCGCATAACCGGAACATCCTACACGTAGTTGAGCCTGGCAGATACGTAAGATAACAGAAAACTAACCCTAGAGGAGGCCTAAAAACCAACATGACGTCAATTCCCGGAACATCCCTTCTAGGATCGGCAAACCGTACCTTACGCACTACTGGATCGTTCAACCCGTTTGCAAGGCCTAACTATGCAGATATCAAACTAAACCTTGAATAACAAGGAACAACCGTAACAGATCAGATCTACTAAATAAAGACGAAGCAAGGTGCTGCCCTTACACCTAAGATAGGTGTAAAGGCAGCTAGATATTGAGGGGCAGCGTAGCTAAGCAAGCATATCATAAGAGCATCGATGCAAGCCCCAAAACACCTAAGATAAACAGTATTACTCGCCATCAACAAGGCTTCAGTACGAGCAACACCAGATAACGAATAAACTTATACTGCCTAGATCGCAAGATGCGATCTAGGCAGCATGATGCTTACCCGGAATAAACCCTCGAAACAAGGGGTGGCGATGCGCCTGGTTTGTGTTTGTTGTGAACGTGATCGTCCTCCTTTCTCAATAACCCTAGGTACATATTTATAGTTCGCGGACTTTCTATCTTTGGAAATACACCTAACTGTGTACGAGCTAAACTCTATCTCTTAATTCTAATGGAGTCTACCATAATATACAGATACACAGGCAATCTAGCCCAAACTCTCGTACAAGGCCGCTTCAGAGACAATTTATACGCATGTCCTCTAAGCCCATCTCAATTACGGCCCATCTCCTGATTTGGCCAAAATCTGGTGATAACAGTATCGTAGTACTTTCGATACATAAGAGTGTTGAACCCAACGAGGAGCAGAAGGTGTTGACAAGCAGTTTCGATGAAGGATTCACTGTAAATGCTCACAGACAAGTATTCAGGGGGTTTTGATATAGCAGATAAATAAAGTACAAGTAAATAAAATGCGAGAGTAATAGTTGCAGCGAGTGTCCCAATCCTTTTTAGCACAAAGGACAAGCCGGTTTGTTTACTTATAATGACCAAACGTTCTTGAGGACACACGGGAATTTAGTCTAGTGCTTTCGCTTCATATAGCTGATTAATCTTCATTGTTTTGATAAGTGTTGTGTGGGTGAACCTATGCTAATGCACCGCCCTTCCTAGGACTAATACATACTTGTGATTATACCCCTTGCAAGCATCCGCAAATACAAGAAAGTAATTAAGATAAATCTAACCACAGCCTTAAACTCTGAGATCCTGCTATCCCTCCTGCATCGATATACCAACGGGAGTTCAGGTTGCTGTCACTCCGACAACCCCACAATTAGTGAATACAAGATGTATTCCCCTAGGCCCATAAAGGTTAAGTATCATGTAGTCGACGTTCACATGACACCACTAGAAGAATAACACCACAACTTAAATATCATAACATTGAATATCAATCAACATAGTTCACTACTAACATTTAGACTTCACCCATGTCCTCAAGAACTAAACAAACTACTCACGAGACATCATATGGAACATGATCAGAGGTGATATGATGATGAATAACAATCTGAACATAAACCTTGGTTCAATAGTTTCACTCAATAGCATCAATAATAAGGAGTAATCAATATCGGGAGAGTTTCCCCTATCAAACAATCAAGATTCAACCCTAGATGTTACAGCGGTGACGAGGTGCAGCGGTGGAGATGGGCGGTGACGATGGTGGAGATGATGATCCCAATGAAGTCCAGCTCGATGACGATGACGATGGCGTCGATTTCCCCCTCCGGGAGGGAATTTCCCCGGCGGATTTCAGCCTACCGGAGAGCTCTTTTCTCTCTGGTGTTTTTCCGCCCCGCAGAGGCGGCTGTGTCTCTTCGCGATTATCCCCTGGAGCTTAGGTTTTCGGGGCGAAGAAGTACGCGAAGGAGAGGCGGCCGAAGGGGGCTGTGGGCCCCCTCCCCACAAGGCGGCGCGGCCAGGGCCCGCGCCAGCCTATGGGGGGGCCATGGCGGCCCTCCTCGGTCCCTCCTTTTGGCTGGCTTCGTCTTCGGGAAAAATAAGATCTCCGGTATAATTTCCGTCAATTGTTGATCTCCAGAAATATTGCATTCTGACGGTGCTTTTTCCAGCAGAATCCTGACTCCGGTGAATGATTCTCCAATAATCATGAAACATGCAAAATAGATGAAATAACATAAGTATCATCTCTAAATATGAAATATATCAATGAATAACAGTAAATTATGATATAAAATAGTGATGCAAAATGGACGTATCAACGCATTCATCGACCAGGGATGGTCGGCCTTCGCCGTCGCCCATCGGCTCAAAGTAGGCCAGTTCGTCACCTTCAGAAGGGTGTCCTCCTTGGAGTACATCGTGGTCATCTTCGACCACACCTGCACTGAGGTGGTGACGAGGTGCCCGTACCATGGCGATGACACCAGGTGCTTCGTCTCCGAGCACCATGTTTGAAGCTAACCTGGTGCCATGTCATGACTAGTTGCTGCTCCTGTCTAGTGTATTGAACTATGATCCTGTCTGCCGTGTCCAGAACTATGATCGTGTCTGAAAAATGTTATGCCGTGAATTTGTGTCGTCTATGATCAGTGCTAAGTTATCTGTCATCTCTGATTGTGTTCTTATTTGTGTTGTTCATCGCTGGTAATCTCACCACTGAAGGGAAGAGGTTACCAGAACCAGATTATGGGTTGAAACCAAACAGCAGGGGCACCGTTCTAGGCTGCTACAAGGCCTGAAAACCGACCTACCAAACGGCCAGAGCTCAAATCACCAAGGGGCCAAAAAATCTTCGTGCAGGCCACCAAACAAAGTCGCTTTTATGGCTCATGGCCTATCTTGGACGCGCAGGGGGCTCTTTCCCGCTGCGCCAGTGATGCAGAAATCGGCCCAGACAACCAAACATGCCCCATGTAGTTTCAGACACACAAAAAACATATTACCCAAACACAAGTCACATAAGTAAACCGTTCCATTTCTTAACGGAGAAAACCACACACGATGTCGACGATGTAAATCTGCACACGAGACACCAGGCTATAGGTCGAGAGGTATCACGCTATAAAATTCTCCTCATTTCCAGTCATGCTCCACCTCACTGTTGACTTCCCATTTCGGAAATCTGTACAAGCTCAGACCAATTTTCTTGGGTTTAATTGCTGGCATTTTCTCTTGCATTGTAACCAGAGAGACACATAGTCAAGTGTTGTTCCATTTTTCAGTGTATTCCTTTTTTCCCATAACCTTACAAACCCCCTTTCATTCCTCTGCTAAGAATTAAGTGTCAGGTGGCAACATAAGGAAAGTCTCTGGACATAATGCTATACACGATGTCAGCAATTCAGCATTGTGGAAACCAAATTACAAATGTAATCGAATGAGCAACTACCTGAGGGTTCCTCTAGGTCTGAACCGATAGTCTTTTTTTTTTTTTTTTTTTTTTTGAGAACATGAACCGATAGTCAAAGCATGAAAAGACTGATATATAGTTTGTGCTGGAATTTGTGGGCATTTAGCCTTTGGCCCATGGCCCATTATCAAATTCTGAAACTCACATGGCCCATTCCAAAAATCAGTGGCAGCACTAATGGGGGCTAAAGTTTAGTCCCACATTGCTAGTTGGGAGAGAGTTGGAGTGGTATATAAGGTGGGCTGTTCTAGTTCTAGTAAGTGAGTGAGAAGAGAGAGAGCCCTCGCGCACTCCTCCTCCTCCGCCGCCCGCCTCGCCTCGTCACGCCGCGGGAATCTCGCCGAGCCGAGCTTATCTTTTTGTTGTTTGGGAAATTAATTGTGTAATCAATTACGAGTCATTAACGGACATTAACACAGCCATTTTCGTTCCGGTTTTTCTGGACCGTGAACTCGTACGTGGGCTCGTCCCACGACCTTCCCGAACCGCACTATATAAGCGCGAACGCAAACCCTAGCCTGTACGAGAGACATACGCGACTACCTATTTCCAGTTCATTGCGACGCCGCCTTCGTATTCCTCATCCCGTCCGTCGGCGGGCACCGACTGCCGGGATATTAGGCCTCCGGAACCCTGCCTCTCGTGAACCTGTACGGGTGAGGGGCAATCAGGTTTTTGGGGAGCGCTCCGGCGCGACTACTGGCATCACGACGTCGTCATCAGACGACGAGTTCCTCCACACCGACAACTTCTTCCCGGACCTCAGCGACTTCTTCGGCAACCTCAACATGGGCGACAACGACGCTGCTGCGAAGTATGTGATCTTGTCGTTTCTCTTTAACTCTCTGTTAGAGATTCTTCTTCTAGTTTCTGTGGTAGATGCGATCGATTTGTCTTGTTTAGATATGATCTGTTCATCTATCTTACTAGTCTGCACGATTAGTTTATTTGTTGTTTTCATATTCATGATTTATCAATTACTTGTACGGATTATTTCATATGGATATTTGCTTATATATTCAACGATCCAAAAACCTGATTTTAGGCAAATCAATTCAAGCAGCGTTTCTACCGCTACTCGACATCCCCTCTTTGATGGTATGCATTGCAAGAGGTGACGCACAAAGGCAGTTCTATGGTTTACAAACCTAGGCTGTTTTAGCGCCACAGATGCTAGACCTGAGGGGCCTCTTTCTGCAGAGGAGCAGGAAAAGTTTGAGAAGGTCGACGCCATGTTTAAGGCGGCCTTGTTCAGTATTCTTGGGGACAACATTGTTGACCCGTACATGGCTTTCAACCATGGTAAAGATGCGTGGGATGCGCTCGAGGCCAAATTTTGGGTCTCGGACGCTGGCACTGAACTGTATGTCATGGAGCAATACTATGACTACAAGATGACTGATGAGCGCTCCGTGGTTGAGCAGGCTCATGAGATTCAGTCCCTTGCCAAAGAACTCGAGCAGTTTAAGTGTACCTTACCGGACAAATTTATGGCTGGTGGCATTATTGAGAAACTTTAGACCCATATACACGGAGAGGTACAAATATTTGACCAGCCGAACACAATTTTTGAATAGATTTCCAAATGCCATTGCAGTTTCAATTGCACCATTTTAACCTTCCACCTTTCATGTTATTCTATTATAGAACAGAGACAATTGCATTTACAACTTGATTTAGTAGAAGTTAACCAAGCAGACATCATCTAAAAATACCCCGGCCAAACATGATTATCATAATCTACCTCGATACTAAGCACAGCCACCAGGCCCAGACAGGAAGCATGTCTCACACATGTCATATCAGAGGCTTAGTGGCGGATAAGAATAAGTCAATACAAGAGGGATTTATTTTAGTAAAACATCTTACTATCTCATCAAGAGGGAGTTAATAGATCCATATATAAAGTTGCAAGGGAAGACGTGCTCAACAACAACTTGAACATGATATGCATACAATAGTGCTAATGATCACCACAAGATACTGCAGCAACACTGACCTTACTCCCCATCATCAAATAGATACACTATAATGCATTATAAATAAGATGGACGTAGATCATACCCAATCCACCACCATCTTGCCGCTCTCCTTCCGGCCCTTAATCTTCTCATAGTAGCCATAGAACTTGCTACACGCCGCCTTGATCATGTTCCAACGGTGAGAGAGGGTGCCCTTGTTCCGGTTCATGTCCATGTTGGCGTAGACACCATAGTTCTTCTTCTCGTTGACGCAATCGAGGATGCGCTTGTAGTACTTGCCTCCGGTTGGTTTGTGCCGGTGATGGGCGAAATCTCACTTGCTTCCATGCCTCAATGAGACATTCATCCTCCAAAGACCTCCACCTCGGACCACGAGTGCCGCCGATCCGCCTGTTCGTCGTCATCATCGTGGTCACACCGGTGTCGGCGTCGATCAGCTCCTCCTGAACCTCCTCCTCACCTTCGTCCTCCTCGGCCTCTTCTTCATACTCGTCGACGGGGGGTTCGTAGGCATGGCCGCGTATGAAGCCGTTGGGGATCTCCTCCTCGGCGGAAATTGTAACACCCCAAATTTTGAAAACAAAGAAACATTCATTTTCCCTATTTACAAATTTTGGAACCAACAAAAACTTTTATTAAACTAAGTTAGGAGTATAGTGCTCATGCATGTGTGTGATGATTCTTGCCATGATTGTTTGTTGAAGTATTTTGGAAATGATCTTAAACCCTAAACCCTACCCTTTTCAACATCAAAGAGAAACAAATAAAAAGAAAACAAAATAAGAGAAAAAGCATATGATAGCAAATAGCTATCTTTACAAATAATCAACTATGCCATATTATACCTTGTTTAGATGACTTGAAAAACCTCAACAAACCCAACCTAGTAATCATCAACTAAATCAAAGGTGAAACAAAAAAAATACATAGAGGCATATGTGGCATATAGCCATAATGGCAAATCTTGACCTATGCCCTCATACCTTACCCAAATGGTTTGAAACCTTTACTAAACCTAATCTAACCCTAAATGGACCCTAAACCATGCCTAAGTGAAGCAAATAGAAACAAATGAAAAGAAAAGAAAATTGGAATATCACCTCATATGAGGCTATGGCCATTTTTGCAAATCTTCACCCAAGGCCATATTGAATTGTGCCAATGGTTGGGAAACATAAATAAACCAATAAAAAACACTTTGGAACCAAAGAAACTCAAATCGAATCAAAGAAAAATTCAAATTCAAGTGACATGTGATAATGGTCACTTGTGCCACTTTTAACATCTTACCCACTTTGAGCCTTGGTATTAAGAGATTTCTAAACTAAACATTTTCAACTCTTTGCACCTCATCCAAGACCTCATCAAGGTGAACAACTTTGGTGTTGACCACCTTGACTAAATCATTTCCAATTCCTTAATATAAAGATGCAAAGTGGTGACACTGAATCAGATTCTAGATTCTATACATTTTGAAATTTCATAAACCAACTCAACTTTGCACAACACCACCACCATTGTGTGCCAAATATTATATGAATCAACTCCACCAAAATTCATTTCAAAATTTGAAAGTTTGCTTCTTGCGGCCACTGTGTCGAATACCTGGTGGGCAGGAATCAAATAAAACACAAATCACTATTTCAAATAGTGCTTTGGCCAGATTTTGATCTCCATTTGATCTTCCCCTGTCCTTTGGTCCCCTCCAACACCTTGCCCCCACTTACCTTGGACCTGGCCCAACATGGCATGGTCATGCCCATGCCGGCCATCAATGGCATGGCATCATGCCACCCCTAGCTCCCCTATCCTCTAGCCTTGCCGACCTTGTCCCCCTACTCCCCTTGCTGCACTGGTCACGCCTGTGCTCGCCTTGGTCGAAGAGGAACCCTGCAGCGCCGGGAACGCGACGTGCCCACGACGCCCAATAATGCCAGGGTCGGCATGGACGCCGACCACGGGCTGCCAGAACGCTGCGACGCGCCACTGATCTCACCCTCGCCTAACCTCCGCACTGCTCCATTTCGCTTCGCCACTGCTCCTTGAGCATCACAGAAAACCTCTCGTTCCCAACCGTAGCCCGCCGTCGCTGGAGAAGGAACCAAAAGCCGCCACGGCCGCGCAGAACATCGCATGCTCCCGACCGTGTTAGGCACCGCCCAGCCGCGCCATGACCACCAGGAGAACCGCCAGGACACGCTGAACAGCTCCGCACCCTCGCCTACACCCCTCCGCCGCTGTAGCCGCGTCGCCATGGTCGACCCTCTCTACAGAGCCGCGGCATCTCCAGCCGCTATAAAAGGGGCACTCCCCCGCCCATTTCCTTCACACCACCTTGCTCCCCTCATCTCACTCGCTCGCCTCAACCCTCTCCACCTCGACATTGTCCACCAGAGCCACTCAATTTCACCGCCTCAACCCGTGAGCGGCCGTAGAAGCTCGCCGTCGATTGGAGCCGCCCCAGGAGACGCCGCCGGTACCAGGAGCTTTGTCGTCGTCGACAACGTCCCCGCGCACCTCGCCGACCCTCGCGGGAGCACCGGTGAGCTCGCCGGACCCCAACCCTCGCCGCGCCTGTAGCCTCTCTCGCCGGAGATGACGACGGCCGTGAGCCGTCCGATCCTAATCTAATCGTGCGTCCCAGGGTGAAACTTACCGTTTCGCTGTTAAGTGGCGCTGACAGTGGAGCCCACTGTCAGGTGGCCCACTCGCGCGAGACACGTAGTTGGGCCAGCCCATTTTCTTTTCTCTGTTTGGCCCAACTTCGTTTCCCGCGCAGCCCAAACATTTGAATTTGAATATTTCGAATTAAATCAAATTCCTCACTGATGCTATGTTCAAATTTAAATAGGAACAAATCTACTGGTCCAAATTTAACAAATTTTATATATTTGGAAAGCTTAGGAAATTATCTTAGTAACTACACTGGTCTCAACCCCAGATTCGTTGTAGAAGTAATGTTGTAAAAATAACAAGGCAGGGCCTTTTCAAACTTCAAACATTATTTAAAAATCAACCATAAATGATTTTGAGTTGATTCCAACTCTCAAAAATCACATTTCATCTTGTCTATCTGAATATGTAAAAATTTGATATAGTTACTGCATATGATCATGGTCTAGATTAAATAATGGATATATGGCTATTTCTAGTCCATTTAAATTGTCAAAACTATTTATTAAATCATATGAGAGGTAGTTCTCTCATTTAAATCATTGTCCCAAGTAATTCAATATGAGGTAGGGACCTTGGTCTATATTATCTCATGTGATATTATTTGGTGATGTTAAATTGTTAATGAGATAGTATTAAATTGCATGAGGTATATTACCTCATTTAAATCATTTTCCCAAAGGGATTTCTATTTTCGTGCCCTCGGGTCCTTAGTTGTACTCAGTTTTCCCCAGCTCCTTAGTTTTTCCTCAGTTTTCCCCAACTTCTTGTCTATAACCCGCAGAAAGAGCTCGGACGGAAGGAATCCCGTTTAGTTGACGTTGGTTGGTGTCGGCAAGTGGGGCCGCTGTTGGTGCCCCGCAGTGGACACGTCTCCACTTATCCAGATCATCGTGGGACCCACAACTTGTCCACGTGAGCGCGCCGGACCCATAGCTTACCCAGGTGACCGTTGCAAAATGGGAGCCCGAGCTAGCCCCGCGCCCGTGCCCGTGCCATTGCTTCCCCTTTCTTTCTCCGCGCCCCATTGTTCTTCTTCTCCGCCAGCGACAGCCCTTCTCCGGCACGCGGGTGATGTCTAGTTTCTCTTCGACCTCCCGTTCTTCATGGCCGCAGTATGGACCCGTGCCTTTGACAAGATGCCCTGACTGCCCACGCCGAGAGCCTCACGAGCGGTCGATCCGTAAGACGGACGAGAACGGCAACCGTGGACGTGAGTTCGTTGCATGCGAGAGCTTGCCATATAGAGAGGGGGATAAGGTTAGATCTCGCTCAAATTTCTCTCGTTTTCTCTCGATTTTCTTGTTATTCCCTCGAATTTGGGATTTAGGGTTCACGTTGTTGTTTTCGGATCTTGAAGAAATGCGGGCATTTCGAGTGGATCGATGTGTACGTTCGGAGGCTTCAGCTTGCAGGAATCAATTGGCGCTATTGGGGGCGCAATTTGGGAGGGGGGACATGCTCGTAGAGAATGCGGCGGAGAGAGGAGCCGTTCCGATTAGGGACCTTCCGATTATGCCTAATGCTCCCAATGCGAACTGGTGGAAGTGAAGGGAGAATCGAAGAAAATGAACATGCAGTTAAGGCAGCTGATCGAGTTGAAGAAGCAAGCTAATCTGATGGCTGGTTGTTTTTTTTGTTGTATAATTACGATCGGATTCTTATCATTGCTCACCAGGTGCTAGAAGTTGTTACAAGGGATACCTTGTTACAAATCCATTATTCAGTTACATGTACTTGTAGTTGTTTTCAAAGTTAGTGTGTGCATTCACCGAAATTACCAACTATATTCCCTAAAAGAAAAGGACAGCTCAAGATAGTTGATAATTGTTAGAGGGGTGACAAATAATGCAATCCCCGAAATCCGCAAATATGTATGCCTCATGTTTATACCAAAATTATACCACTTTTAGGCCTTTCCAAAATACCAATACCATATCCCAAACTATATTCCCTAAAAGAAAAGGACAGCTAAAGATAGTTGATAATTGTTAGAGGGGTGACAAATAATGCAATCGCCGAAATCCGCAAAAATGTATGCCTCATGTTTATACCAAAATTATACCACTTTTAGGCCTTTCCAAAATACCAATACCATATCCCAAACTATATTCCCTAAAAGAAAAGGACAACTAAAGATAGTTGATAATTGTTAGAGGGGTGACAAATAATGCAATCGCCGAAATCCGCAAAAATGTATGCTTCATGTTTATAACAAAATTATACCACTTTTAGGCCGTTTCAAAATACCAATACTATATCCCAAACTATATTCCCTAAAAGAAAAGGACAGCTCAAGATAGTTGATAATTGTTAGAGGGCTGACAAATAATGCAATCACCGAAATCCGCAAATATGTATGCCTCATGTTTATACCAATACTATATCCCAAACTATATTAAGTGGAAAACTCGTCATTGCATTCTCCACCGACAGAGAGAGAGAGAGATGGGTGGCCACGAAGAGAGAGAGAGAGAGAGAGAGAGAGAGAGAGAGAGAGAGAGAGAGAGAGAGAGGTTGCCACGAAGAGACGGATAGGGGTATACTGCCCGTTAGATCAGTGGATCAACGGTTCGTGGAGTCGATCCGTGTGACAACGGCTCAACCAATCGGGATAAGTTTGGGCTTCTAGAGCATTTGTGACAGTACTTGAGGGAAAAACTGAGTAGTACTAAGAATCCAAGGGCACATAAATAGTAAATAGACTAAGGGATTCAAACAAAAGAATTACAAAATGAAAAATGTGTGTTTTGTACAATATAATTCATATTGGGCTACATCAAATTATTTGCAATTCAAATATACATGAGTGTGACAATTATGGCATCATTTAGACAAACTATGTTTTGGGAAAGATGTTTTGCAAAGGGGTTTGGGTGGAAAACCATGCATCTTCATAGCTACACTAGTGATTCTGAGAAGTGGCAATTTGTGGTAAAACTTGATTTATATATGTTTGTTAAGGTTTTCTAGGTGGCAGAGTTGCGTGAGGAAGACTCCATGAGTAGTTGCCACTATGTTTTTATTTTTTTGGATTTTTTTGCGCATGAAATGACTCAATTAGCTATGTTAATCTCATTTGTTGACTCTCTCGTTGACCAGCTACTTGAGGGTAAAACTGAGTATATTGCACTTGCCGGTCTAAGTCCTCGAGGGGAAAACTGAGTACGGATAAAATTTCTGTATAAGGCCCGAGGTTATAGCCGAGTACACCAAACGTCCCAGGGTTAGACTCGGGTAGCGGTGCACGCTGCAGCCGTGCATAGCGGACGCGTGTTGCCGTACATAGCGGACGCGTGTTGCGGTACACGCCACCTTCATCTTTATAGAGCCCCTCTTTCTCTCCCTCGACGCACGTTCTCACTGGCTCACTGCAACCGCCTCTCCTGTCCCATCATCTTCTCCACAACCGAAGAAAAAACCCCAAGAAAACCGCCGGCGATGGAGAAGAATGAGATGCCCATTGTCGGCACATCAGCCGCCGCCCGTCCGGGCCCCCGTCGCTACTTCCAACGTAGCGGCCGGCTCATCGGCCGCCGCCCCGGTCCAGGCCCTCGTCGTTGCTTCCAATGTAGCAGCCGGCGCATCGGCCGCCGCCCCGTCCGGGCCCCTGTCGCTGCTTCCAACGTAGCAGCCGGCGCATCGGCCGCCGCCCCGTCCGGGCCCCCGTCGCGCTGCTTCCAACGTAGCAGCCGGCGCATCGGCCGCCGCCACCGTCCAGCCTCCCCATCGATTGGGACCCGTACGAACCAGTGCGAGTACGACGCGCCGAGAACCCCTACGACACCACCATCGTCGACAACGAGCCGGAGGTAACCCTTTGTTCCCTTGTTCTTATCTCATTTCAATCATTTTGTGTTAGATCTAGCGTTATTACGGTTCGTCTGTTCCTAGTTCAATCCTTTTGTGTTAGATCTTGCGTTATTACGGTTCATCTGTTCCTAGTTCAATCCTTTTTTGTTAGATCTTGCGTTATTACTGTTCGTCTGTTCCTAGTTTGATCCTTTTGTGTTAGATCTTGCGTTATTAGTGTTTGTGATTTGCTTTTGTTTAAGATTTGTGCCGATGATGATGAATATTTGGGCATAAATTGATTCAGGGTTTGGTCAGTAAACAATTGGTGTGTACAAATTTGTTGTGCATGATCTTTGGTTTGTTGACTCAAATCCTGGATATAAGTGTGTCCAATGTAACTGAGGCTACCTCTTTTTTCGAGCCCATATTATCATGCATGATTTTTTGTTCACTCTCTGTTCCATCATCGTTGCAATTGACTCCGTGTTTTTGCACGATCTTTGGTGCTACGTGACAGGTGCGGAAGCAGCCGACGTCGACAGCTGACGACGAGTCCTTCCACACCAAGACTCGTCACGTCCTCGGAGAGGCTGCAGTCCGACCATTACGATGGCCCCTTTGCTCGAGGCATTTACAAGTGCCCCTTACGCAACGAGGAAGCTCGCGCCACCGACTTCAACTCCCTGGTGAACCATGCTGAATCCATTGGCGGATGTGGCGCTAGAGTTGGAAGGACCGTGAACGTGCATGCGTACATGGCCAAACACAAAGCACTTGGGATTCACTCGCGCAACCTCCAAGCGAGTCACACGCGCTACCCGGAGGCGTTGAACGTGCCTACCGCACTCTCGTATGTGACTGCTCTATCCGTAGAGCAGCTTAATTTCATGTAAAATGTAGCTTATGTTGGATCTATCGGTACTACTTTTGGATCTGTCACTGAATATATCTATGCTATGTTGGTTGCCTGTATGCAGCTTATCCTATATTTTCTCTCCGGATTTGTGCCCTAGATTTCCTACCTGATTGGGTAAAAACGAAGGCATAAAGAAATGAATGGCGTTAAAAAACGAAGGAGAAGCTGCTCTAGATTTGCTACCAATTTGGGCTATCAAATATGAATGAGATCGAGCGATAGAGAGGAAAAAGGTACATTGAAAACTGCTAATCCGGGCGAAAGAGACGAAACCACTCGTGCCCCCGTCCCGGGCCCACACGGCTCCACACGCTACGGCCCCACACGCTACGGCCACACAAACACGGCCTCGTCCTGTCCCACGCGGTCCCTTCCTACCAGCCCCACACGACGCGGTCCCACACGACGCGACCCCACAAACGACACGACCCCACTCGTCGGCACGGAACGGTCAACTTAACGGATTCCTTCCGTCCGAGCTCCTTCTGCGGTTCAGACAAGGGCTTGGGGAAAACTGAGGAAAAACTAAGGAGCTGGGGAAAACTGAGTACAACTAAGGACCTGAGGGCACGAAAATAGAAATCCCTTTCCCAAATGATGATTATGAAGTGTTGACCTTCGTCAACATGGGTTCATACATTATTATTTGAGGAGATTAAATCTTAACAAGATTCAATGAGAGTAAATTTATTTCTCAAAGAACTAAATAGAAACCCAAATCAATATTTGTAATGAGAGGAAATTATTTTTCATAAGAAGAAAACAAAGTCAACCAACATGATAATAATGTTGTGATGCTAGAATAGCTTGTGTGAACCATTTGTGTGCTTAGTCTAGCTCTTAAGCTTTGTTTGGTGATTGTTACCTCGTATCCGTTTTTAGACGCTAGTACCGAGGAGTACAAGGAGGAGGAGGTCTACTTCCAGGAAGAAGAAGACCACTTTGATCAGTACACCAACCAAGGCAAGCTAATATTCTTGCAAAGTGCAAAGCTCTACCAGAGCAAGGCACACTCACCTATTACTTTATGCTTCATGATCCAATCCCAAGTTTTATCCTTACAAGCTTTTACTTTGATTATTAAAGCTTACTTTTATAGTTAACTTTGATCTAAATATAGAGTACTACAAGAGTATCAAATTTAGCCTAGAGAGCTACAAGATAGTTAGCACCCCTCATGACTAGTTGCTAGTGCTAACAAATAAAATTGGCTACTCCAGATGGGAACATGTGAAATGAAATGACTTTGAAAGATTTTGAAGGTGAATGTGACTTGAATGACATGATGAATTTGATAAAAACTGACGGTTGGGTTCGGATGCGATACCATTCCAATTATATAGTACCCCCACAATACCTGATTATGGGTAGGGCTTAACTGGAAGTTTATGTGTCTTAGTATGGGTTCCCTCTAAACAAGCATCGTAGGGGTTATGCCGAGGCTGCCTCCGTTGAAAGTGAAATGATGTGAAATGAGGTGAATGTCCGGCCCAAGCCCTATGCAGTTCCCAGGCTGACGGTTTGTCTTCCCTAGCTCGAGATGTTGCTCAGGCCGCCGCCGAAGATGAGGCACGCTTCCGCAGTGGCCGCCGCTTTCGCTGCATCGATAGCGGCAATGCGGCGCCTTCTGCGCTAGGCCGTTATGATCGAGTGACGTTCCATCTCCTTGTCCCACTCCTCCTGCGACATGTTCGCCGGCTTCTCCTTTGGCGCGACGGTGCGCGGCTTCGGCGGCGCCTTCGTCGGCGACTTTGCTGCCTTCGCTGGAGCCTTTCTCTTCGGTGGCATGGCGCATCGGCGAGGGTTTTTCGGGCTGGAGGCTAGATGGATAGGAGATGGAGCGACGGGCGGGAGAAATGAGCGGCGGAGGGGACGGGGTTTTGGGCGAGAAGATGTATATTTTGGGGATGTGTGGCTGACAGGCGGCTTCCACGCCCAAAAATTTCAGCCTCGCGAGGTGCCGGCGCGCCCGATTCGCGTCCTTGGCCAAGGGAGCAGCACAGGGTTGCCGGCGCTTCTATTGGGCTCGAAAAATCACCGGCGTCGTTTGGAGCGCACCGGTGCGAACCTATTTTCACTCCGGCCCCCAAATCGCTAGCGACCCAGCTATGGGGGCGCTGGTGGAGATGCTCTCAGTTTGCACTGTTACGTGGTTTAGTACTTCAGTGTCTTTCTTTTTTCTAGTGTTACACTTACATGCTTTAATTATTGGATTTTCTTTTTCAGTGTTCGGCAGTTGTACAGCGTTCTGAAGCATGCCAATTTTTTTTTTTTGGCTCATCCATTAGTTAAGTAGAAAGTGTCTAGTTTTTTTAAAAAATCTGGCGAAAACTTACAACAACATGGCAAAGTCACACCGACATCGACCTAAACGCCACCGCGAGGAGCACACCTAGCCATCCTAGCTACCCACAAAATCTACACAAACGCAAAGCCCATGTCGGCCTATGGAAAACAGATAGCTCCATGGGAACAGACACGCAATTACGAATCTGAAGAGGAGATGCGCAACACCTTCGCCGAAGAGGACCTTCACCGCCAGACCGATCCTCGTAGGTCATCGTACACCGCCCAAACTCCAAACATAGCTTCGACTTCACAACAAGAGGGGACCAACACGAAGGCAAACGAACACACCAGAATGGAGCCGACTAACATGGTCTTGCCGTGAACAAACCATGCTCTTCACCATAGACATTGCCTCACAAGACTCCACCCGGAACACCCGCATCTCCGGTTGACCTCCTGCCAACTAAGAGGATCACCGGCTCCAAGACGACGCCCTCAAGAGGGGAAATGACGATGCAACGACACCGTCGTCCAACCCCGCAAAGCAGGATCAAGGCTTTCACCCGACGCCGTGAACCCGGGGGTAGCAAAGTTCTAAGAGCTACACGACCGCTCCCCAAGGAGGACGACGACATTCACGGGCGCCGCATGGTCAGGATTTCACCTGGAGAAATCGACCCTCCACATCCCCACGTAGCTGGACAGCAAGACGGAGACCGAAGCGCCGCCAACCCACACCCCACGGACACGCACCTCATGTGCGGCAACAGCGCCACCGCCACACAGGAGCCACCGCCGCCCCCAAAACTAGACCAAGGAGCCCAGCGAGCTCTGCTGCCACCACCCACACCATGCGGGGTTGAAGTTGATCCACACCACTGCTGCCAACGAAGCTCACTGAAGTAGAGCACCGCGGGCGCCGCCAACCACCACAGAGAGGGGGCTTCGACGAAAGCCAACACGGGGACCCAAGACATAGAGCCGGTGTAAGAGCAAGATCTATAACCCTTGTTTTGTGTGTTTGATAACCACACTCGAACAATTCTAACCGTGCACAAAGATTATCTTTGATGGATATGTAGGTGTACGGTGCCCTCGCTGAACACACTATGATCGGAAGACTGAAGCGTAGATCTTAGGTTTTCTGGTTTTGTGTGTGTGTCGTGAGGTAACATGGTAGGAGAGGAAAAGAGGAAAAAGATGTTTTAGCCATAGCGGTACTACCGGTACCAGCAGCGGTAGTACCGCTACCCTACTGGTACCGCTCTGAGCTACCGCTCTGAGGATTGCACACGAGATTGTCCCACAGAACAAGTTACGGTACCTTTACGGTACCTTGAGCGGTAGTACCGCTTGCAAGCGGTAGTACCGCCCATGGTACCGCTCAAGTACCGTAACATGTTATGGCAGTACCGCTCTGGTACCGCTTCGGTACCGCTTTGGATCCAGTAAGGTCTGGACCCTATTGCAGTACCTCAAGCGGTACCGCGAGCGGTAGTACCGCAATGTGTCCACGTGGACAAGTTCTGTGGGGATTCGAACTCAGAGCGGTAGTACCGCTTCCCAGAAGCGGTAGTACCTCTTAGGCAAAAACAACACATAACGGTTGGATTTGGAGGGACCTATAAAAAGGCCCCTTCTTCTCCAGCCCGAATTTAGCTCTTCTCTCTCTCTCTCCTCCATTGTTGCTGAGCTCAAACTTAGTGGATCTCTCTCCCTACCCAATCAATCTTGCTCATACTTTGAGGAGTGGTGGAGGAGACCCCGATCTATCGTTCTACCGAGAGAAATTTCACCAATTCGTGGTAGTCCTTAGTGGATCTTGGTGGTAGAGTTCCTATTGTGGAATCTTGGAAGAAGTGCATCCATGGAGGCTAGCTTGGTGTTGTACTAGCTCCATGGGTTGTTGGGAGCCTCCTTGTGGTGTGGAGCTCGCCCCAACCCTGTGAAGGAATCACCGCCTCGACCGGTGCCTTAGTGGAGAAGGGGGAGCACCTTTGTGGAGCTCTCTCGAGGAAGAAGGTGAGGCCTTCCTTCGTGGTGTGGCCGTCTAGTCTCTTGTGTGAGGCTAGCACCTCCTCAACGCAGACGTACTCCCTTTTGTGGGAGGAACTGCGGGAAACAAACCTCGCCTCGTCTCCGCGCCCTCCGGTTGTCCCGCTCCTTACTCTTACTATATTGTGATTGTTCCTTTGCTTGTTGTACTTGTCTAGGATCATTGTAGGAACACCACCATCGCTAAAGCTATCATCTTTATCTTCCGTTGCACTAAAAATTGAAAAAGGCTAAAACTTGACGTAGCGCCCATTCACCCCCCCCTCTTGTTCGCTACGATCCATTCAATTGGTATCAGAGCAAGGTTTTCTTGCTCGGGCTTTACCGCCTAAGAAATGGCCGAACAAGAGAATGGAGAGAATGGGTTCCTTCCCGGTGAGCAATCACCTCCACCATCAATTGTCGATACCACTCCGGCTACTTTGGATGACCTCAAGAAATTGGAGTCATCCATTGTATCTCAATTGAAGGCTATGATGATGGAGTTGACTGCTCCCAAATCAACCCTCAAGGCAAGTGTCGATGTTCCTCCACCACAATTCAACACCCTTCCTCTTGTTGATTTTGTCGCGCAATCGACAAAACCACCTCGAGAAGGGGAACTTGAGGACATTGGCACTTCATCAAAAGGGAAGGATGAATCACCGGTTGAGGGACAATTAGGAGGTTATCATGCGGTGCCCCCACCAAGTGATTACTCCCTAAATGTCCCAATACCCATGCCTCGCATCTTGACTCATGGCTCACCACCGCTACTTGAATCCAACAACTTTGAAAATTGGCAATTCTTGATTAAATCTCATGTGCGCAGTGCATCTACCGAGCTTTGGCGCATCATTGAGGAAGGATATTCACCAAGAGACCCAAAGAACTTGACAAGAAGAGAGGTCGTGGATGATCAACTCAACGCCACCGCCATCAACATGATTCACTTGGCCGTCACACCCAAGGACCGCGCTCATATTCGCTCGCTAAAGACCGCCAAGGAAGCATGGAATAAACTTGACAAGCTCTTCCTCGGTAATGAGAGCATCCAAAGCTCTCGCTTCGATGAAGTGAACAATATGGCCGACAATTTCGTCATGATTGAAGGAGAGACCCCGAAGAAATGTACCGGCGCCTCATCGCTCTTGCCGTACAAATGCAAGATCTTGGAGCAACGTTTGTGGATGACCATTGGATCAAGCGCAAGTTCTACAATGCTCTCCTCCCTTATGAGGAAGTGAAGTTGACGGCCATCCGCCAAAACGCCTCCTTCCGTGCTATGACATCCGATGAAGTTCTTAGCGAAGTCACCGCTTTGGACATCTCCAAGAAGAATGCGGAGGATCTCGTTGCTCGCACCCACAACACACGCAAGCCCAACCTTGCATTGAAGATGAAGGAGCATGAAGCTAGTGAGAGTGATGAGGATCCCATCGAGTGGGGTCCGGATGATCTAAAGGCCAACTATCATGAGCACATGGCTCTTGCCGCCAAGAACTTTTGGAGTGGGAACAAGACACGGGGCTCAAGGTTAAGAAGATACTCACCTCATGACTCTTCAAGATACTCCTCCACAAGTCCAAGAGGGAAAGCTTGTTAGAATTGTGGCTACACAAGCCATTTTGTTGCCGATTGTATCTTTGAGAGAAGGGAAGAAAATGGTGGAAAGCTTGTACGAAAGGACAATTTCAAATCTCCCTCAAAAGGTTTCTCCAAGTTCTCCTCCAACTCCGGTGACTCCAAGGCCTCCTTCACCAAGAAGACTAGAGCTTTCATTGTTCGTGAGGAATATTCCTCAGATGAAGAGCACAAAAACAAGGAGGAAAGGGAAGTAGCCGCCATCGCCATCTCCACTTCCTTCACCTCCCTCCTCGACTCTCCATACGAGAACCTCATCGTCAACAACTTCCATTTTCTTATGGCAAAGGTATCTTCGGAGACTCATGATGAGGAACTTGTAACTCAACTTGATGTGGCTCAAGATCGTGTTGAAGCGGGATTGGAAATTATCTCTCTCACTCAATCTTATGAGGAAGAATGGTGCATGCGCATGTCTCTTGAAACTAGTGCCATGGTTCTCGAAGATTCAAACAATTACTTCGTCTCCCAACTCATCAAGAATCAAGATTATGCTCTAGGTTGGTTGAGAAGACATAATGCAAGACTCTTGGATATCATCTCTCACCAAGAGGAAGCTTTGGATGAGTACTTTCGTTTGAGCAAAGAGAAGGTGTCATGTTGCGACCATATAGAAGAGATTGCCGCTCTAAAGAGACACAAGGTCAAGCTAGTTGAAGTGAATGATAGGCAAAATGAGTCCTTGATGGAGTACTTTCGGTTGAGTAAAGGAAAGGAAACTTGTTGTGACCATGAGAACGAAATTGCTACCCTCAAGAGAAGAAATGACAAGCTTATGGTGATCAAGACCATGTATGAGGAAGCCTTGATGGAATATAAACGGGCTAGCAAGGACTATATTTGTCGCAATCATGAAGACGATATTGCCACCTTGGAAAGACAAAAGTGCTCACTTTTGACCATGAACTCTCTTCAAGAAGAAGCTTTGTTGGAACATTTCCGAGTGAACAAGGAGAAAGAGGCTCAAGAATTCGACAACACTCATTCCCATCCGGATCATGTTTATGAAGTCAAGCGTTTGAAGTCCAAAATTGAAAGGCTCCAAATTCAAGCGCAATACTTGGAAGGAGTCATTGAGAATAGAGATAAGGCCAATGATATCTCTTGCGATGAAGGAGGAACAGCTAAAAAGCCAAAGGGGAAGAGAAGAAGAAGGATCAAGATAAAGAGGAGCATCAAGATAGGGCCCATTGTAAAATGGGCTCCTATTTCCAAATCTTGATCCATGAAGAACCTTGCTCTCGATGGTGCTTATGGTGTGGTTGTTTTGGAGCCACAAGTCTTATGACCGGGAGCAAGGAATTTGTTGTCGTCATCAAGCCACTTATCTCTACCATTCTCATGACGACAATACAAGCAAGCTTAAAGGTATCGGAGTCTTGATAGGGTGGTGATCATGCCCTACCTTGTCAAGACTCCTATGTATGTTGTTCTTTGTTCATTGCATTACACTCTTGGGTCTTTTGTACCTACTATAATGAACATGTAGTGGTTCTCTTGTGGAGCTAGTCTCTTCAAGAGACCACGGTCTAGGACTAATGGAATTTGCTTCCTTGTGTAGAGATCGTGTTTTGTAGGAATTGTGTTGAAGAAAATGAACCGTGAAGTTTGTCAAACAAGCTCAATGCAAGTTCTATAACATGATCCTTGCAAGAAGAAGCAACAATGGATTGGAGTTCAAGCTCAAATTTTCGGATATCTTCATTGGCAAAGAATGAATCAATCTTTTACTCCTAGCCACATTCTTACCCCAACCTCATGGGGTGCCGGAAGTGAGAAAGAAACCTTAGTTGGAAACACTTATAACATGATGATGGAGCATGAGTCTATTGTGTGGTTTGTGGTATTGAGTGATGAGACCTTTCGATGGATATGATAGTTCTTTGGAGGAGGCGAAGTGCTTCTTGTGAGAAAGGAGATGCAATTCCCCCGGTTACCATAGGAAGGATGGGTGTTGGCACTTGCCGATCTCAAAAGCTACCTTCTATGAGTACCGGGGAAGGACGAAGTTCCACCCATGTGGAGCCATCTACACCACAAGGCCAATACTCTTCCTTTGGACAACTAAGTGCTATATCACCTCTTCCACAACCTAAAGTTCGGCATCAACAACGATGAGGGTCAAGGCGAGGACCTAAACCATGATGAAGATTAAGGGACCACACAAGAATCTATCCTATTGGTCCATTCTCGCCGGGGTTCTAAAGCGTCAAGACTCCTTCATGACTCAAGCAAAGTACAAGGCTTACTCAAGAGCAAGATATGAAGGGGTCCAACGGTATAGCAACCCCAAGCACCTAGAGCATCAATACTTCCTTAATGAGCCCGAAAAAGCAATGGACTCAATCTCTACCGGCCAAGGTTTGCTTCTCTACCCTTGTGCTTCTCATCCGGACGTCGTGTCAAGAGTGGATGATATCACTTTTGTACTACATGTCTAGATGTAAAGCACGCACGAATATAGGGGGATTGCGGTTTAAACTTATTGAACTATCCCTCCCCCCATAATGCATAAAGAAACCGAAAACATATGTTATTCGTCAACTAAGTGACTAATGAGCTTCATGTTGAGTTGTAGCCGTGAATCCTAGATATATCTACGCGATCTCACACTACTAAACTCTTACACGGTGGCTTCGTCCACCAAACCTCCTTCTCAAGGAGTTTTTGTTCCTTTTGTTTTCTTTTCTCTTCTTGTTTTTGTTTTTCGTTTCGTCTTTTCTCTTTGTTTCTTCACGGGAGATTCACCCAAGCTTGGCTTTTCTTGCTTTGATTCTTGCAAGCTTGGTTGGATAGTACCTTAACAGTTCCGCCGTCTAATCCTAAGCCATGATCTATCTCTTGAGCCAACTCAGTCTAAAAGCACAAGTCTACACCAAAATCTGAGGTTTTTGAATTTGGAGGACGGTACTACCGCTTCTCAGGACGGTACTACCGCTCTAAGTACCGGGTCAGTACCGGTAAGCGGTACTACCGCTTTTACGAGCGGTACTACCGCTTGCATCTTTTGACATGAGGTACCGGTTTGGGTCGGGTTTCACCCCAAATCACCACAACTCCTCTTCCACCCCAAGTCAACAGCTCCTCCAAGCTCAAGACCTCGAGGAGATCGGCCCCGATCTCCTTTTCCAGCCACCGCCGGCCAAATCTCCTCCGTGGAGAAGCTTCCCCACCCCCTTCTCCGCCATGTCCTCCGGTATGAACCCTAATTTCTCTCTCTAGGGTGTGTTGAACTCCCTAGATGCATATGCTAGGGTTTGAGGGAGTTGTATGGTGGAGAAGCACTCTTGGGAGCTCTACATGTGTGGGGATACTAGCTAGCAACAATGTGTGACACTAGATTGATTTTGCCATGAAACTCGATCTCGGTTTGGATGTGCAGAGCTTAAGCGGTAGTACCGCTCATTCTTGAGCAGTACTACCGGTCAAAGCGGCACTACCGGATTGAAATTGCGGTACTACCGCTCTGTCTAGAGTCACCAATGTTGCTTGTTAGTGTCCTCTTTGATTTGTAAAATTCATGGCTTGTGCACTTATCCCCTATTCCCTCCCAAACCTTTGCTATTCACAGGAGCACCTAGGACCCGTGGTGGCAAGGTCAAGCCATCCTCTCGTCGTCATCGAGATGAAGACGAGCAAGAGGAGATTGTACCGGCAAGAACCACCAAGCGACAGAGGGAAACAGCAGCGGGCACAAGGGGCCCTCAAAAATCAATGGTTGACATCAAGAAAGGCCAATTCATGGAAATTCGAGGGGCCAATCCTTATTTGCTACCAAGAAATGCTCGTCAATGCCCCAATCACTTCTTTCATCATGTCAACCAAGAGAGGATCTACAATGAGGTCTATGGGGCCAAGGAGTTCAAATGTTGCCCCCAATACTCCATCAGCATGGACAAGCTCAACTCCAACCTCGAGTATTTCGGAGAAGCTCTTGAGATTTGTGAAGAACAAGGACTGACACCTCTGATGACCTTCTCTCACAACTACTCGAAGGAAGTGATATGCCAATTCTACGCCACAGCCGTTTTCCTTGAGGATGAAGGAGGTTTTCGCTCGTTGAAATGGATGACTAGGGAGCATGTGATGGAGGCTACGTGGGAGGAGTTTGCTAGAGGTATTGGATATGAGCTTCATGACTATGACACCAACATCTTCAAGATTCACCTTCAGCCCAAGCCAATGGCCAAAGAGAAGATGGCTGACCTCTACATTCCCGGAAGGATGTTGTGTGGAAGTGCTTACCACCTCCTCCCCGTCTACGACATCATGAATCGGATCTATCGCAGCACCATCAACCCCAAGCACACCAACCATGATGAAGTGCATGGGTTTCTTGTGAACCTTCTTGTGCGTACTCATGAGATTAGGGGCCGCGGCAAGCAATTGGACGTCATGGATTACATTTGGCATGAGATGCGTGATTGTGCATTTCTTCGCAAACTCCCTCAATATGCCCCCTACATTATGAGACTCATTTGCCTAAAGTGGGAACAAGCGGGCCGTGGAGATCTTCTTGAGCAATGTCGTCCCAACATCACTATCCATAAGGAGAAGAGCCCCCTTGTCAAGAAGCATGACCCTCCAAGGTATGGCAAGAATGCTCCCAAGGACAAGGACGAAGATGAAGCCGATAGTGATGATTCCGACTATGTGCCCAACTCCGTCAAGACCAAGGGCCTCTTTGCCAAGCTCACCGCTCGCCTCAAGAAGTCCTTTTGCTTCAAGAGGGACCTTGAAGATAGGATGTATCAAGCTCACCATGACAACAAGAAGATCCGCCAACGCCAAAAGGCGATGATGAGGCATATGCAGCTTCCTCGTCTCTGAGGGCTCCGAGGACAACATCACTCCTCCCGGTGAGTGGAAGTCCAAGCTTACTTGGTCAAGTTCCGAGGACTCCATCCCCGAGCACATTGTTCGTCCATCTCCACCACCTCATGGCAAGGGTCTTGCTCAAGATGGAGACGATGATGATGAAGACGAAGATGAAGAGGAGGAAGATGTTGAGGACATGGGTGATGAGGATGAAGATGAAGACGACGAGGATGATGATGACGAGTGATCCCCTTGGGACGTTAGTATGCTCCTTCTCCCTTTTTGGTGTCTCGATGCCAAAGGGGGAGAAGTTGATCTATTAGGAACGGGAATTTGCATGGGGATGCCAAGGGCTTGGTGCTTCGTTTTGGTTCTTTCGGCCTTGGCATCAAATCTTCCCCTAGTTATTTGGAACTTTATTCGTATGTGTGCTCGCTACTCTATTTGTGGATCTCCCGATCCCCCGGTTTGTATTAAGACTTAATCATTCGTAGCTTAATGGTTTTCACTATTAATCCTTGATTGGCTACATCAATCCTATGGAGGCTTTTATTATTATGAGTTTGGGTTTTCTCTCAAGGCAAAGGTATGAAAAATTTCACCCAAACTCTCCTATATGCACTTATACTTGCCTCCATAGTGTGCTTGTGCTATATGATCTTGTCATATGTTCTTCTTAGCACTTATGCTTGGTTTGTAGAATCTAGGGGGAGTTTCTCTCTAGGATGTGTGCATTTGTATACAAATGCATATTCTAAATATGCACACATCTAGGGGAGCTTCGTCTACTCTTACAAACCATATACCTTATCATAATATCCTATGAATTATTGCAAATTCGTGTGTTGTCATCAAACACCAAAAGGGGGGAGATTGTAAGAGCAAGATCTATAACCCTTGTTTTGTGTGTTTGATAACAACACTCGAACAATTCTAACCGTGCACAAAGATTATCTTTGATGGATTTGTAGGTGTACGGTGCCCTCGCTGAACACACTATGATCGGAAGACCGAAGCGTAGATCTTAGGTTTTCTCGGTTTTGTGTGTGTGTCGTGAGGTAACATGGTAGGAGAGGAAAAGAGGAAAAAGCTGTTTTAGCCATAGCGGTACTACCGGTACCAGCAGCGGTAGTACCGCTACCCTACTGGTACCGCTCTGAGCTACCGCATTGCACACGAGATTGTCCCACAGAACAAGTTACGGTACCTTTACGGTACCTGAGCGGTAGTACCGCTTGCAAGCGGTAGTACCGCCCATGGTACCGCTCAAGTACCGTAACATGTTACGGCAGTACCGCTCTGGTACCGCTTCGGTACCGCTTTGGATCCAGTAAGGTCTAGACCCTATTGCGGTACCTCAAGCGGTACCGCGAGCGGTAGTACCGCAATGTGTCCACGTGGACAAGATCTGTGGGGATTCGAACTCAGAGCGGTAGTACCGCTTCCCAGAAGCGGTAGTACCGCTTCGGCAAAAACAGCACATAACGGTTGGATTTGGAGGGACCTATAAAAAGGCCCCTTCTTCTCCAGCCCGAATTTAGCTCTTCTCTCTCTCTCCTTCATTGTTGCTGAGCTCAAACTTAGTGGATCTCTCTCCCTACCCAATCAATCTTGCTCATACTTTGAGGAGTGGTGGAGGAGACCTCGATCTATCGTTCTACCGAGAGAAATTTCACCAATTCGTGGTAGTCCTTAGTGGATCTTGGTGGTAGAGTTCCTATTGTGGAATCTTGGAAGAAGTGCATCCATGGAGGCTAGCTTGGTGTTGTACTAGCTCCATGGGTTGTTGGGAGCCTCCTTGTGGTGTGGAGCTCGCCCCAACCTTGTGAAGGAATCACCGCCTCGACCGGTGCCTTAGTGGAGAAGGGGGAGCACCTTTGTGGAGCTCTCTCGAGGAAGAAGGTGAGGCCTTCCTTCGTGGTGTGGCCGTCTAGTCTCTTGTGTGAGGCTAGCACCTCCTCAACGCAGACGTACTCCCTTTTGTGGGAGGAACTGCGGGAAACAAACCTCGCCTCGTCTCCACGCCCTCCGGTTGTCCCGCTCCTTACTCTTACTATCTTGTGATTGTTCCTTTGCTTGTTGTACTTGTCTAGGATCATTGTAGGAACACCACCATCGCTAAAGCTATCATTTTTATCTTCCGTTGCACTAAAAATTGAAAAAGGCTAAAACTTGACATAGCGCCCATTCACCCCCCCTCTTGTTCGCTACGATCCATTCAGCCGGGGGTTGCAGAACGCGAGCTCCCCGATCCAGCCGCCCCTCGCAGCCACAGCGGCCGCCGAACCACCAAGATATCCCGGGACCGTCGCCCCACCATCCAGCTCCGCTGAAATCCGTATCGTCCAGGGCCTGGCGCCCTTGTATCGTCCAGGGCCTGGCGCCCTCCGAATCAGCCTTAGCCGCCTCCTGGCCCTCGTGCGCGCCGCCGCATGCCTTACCTCCGCCACGCCCCGGCCGCGCACGCCTAGCTAGGCCCGAGACTCGGCCGCTGCCCGCTCCCGGTCTCCGGTCCCCAGCATGGAGGCCTCCCTCCAAAACCGTCGTGTCAGGAGCCAATAGGGACTAGCTCCCCGTCACCCCCTTCAGCGGTGTTTTGCCTGGCGGCAATCTCAGGGGGCGACGAGGGGAGAGAGAGAGAGGGAGAGGAGGGGTGGCGGCAACGGGGGCGGGAGGGAGCTAGGTTTTGCTCCCCTGTCGCCCGAATGAGGCGGTGGCGGGGAGCTAGGGTTTGCTCCCCTGTCGCCCGGAGGAGGCGACGAGAGGAGCTACTTGTTATCTAGCATGCCAATTCTCACTCTGGCTAGAAATGAAAAACCAGGGTCTGCTTAGTTAATTACGTTGGTCCACATCTATGTTTCATTAACAAATTCAGAATTTGGCCTTTCTTGAGATGGTTTGTTCTACAAGATCAAAAAACAAAACCAACTTCAGTTTGCAAGCATTTTTTTTTTGCGGAAAGTCCACCGATCTATTGATAATCATGCAATATAAAGAACCTAGAAAGTAATAAAAATACAAATAGTTCCATCGACCACCTAGCTCGAGCCAAAGGCGCGCCGCCGTCGTCACCCTTCCATCACCTGAGCCGGTCAATGCTTGTTTAGTAGAGCTTATTGTATTAAACAGACGAGAAGTCGTCGTGCTAAGATCCCAAAGGACCAGCGCACCAGAAGCAGCAACCATCGCCAAAGATGAAACTCGTATATCGGAAGACCCATACCTGAAATTACACCAACAAAAACGAACACCAACTAAATCCCAGGAGATCCGCGGGACACAACTCCACGCGCCCTCCGCCGGCTCTAGAAGCACCACCGGAGTGAGAATATGACGGGGGACCCTATTCTGACTCCATGATCTAGCCGTCACCTCACCATCTCGAAGAAGAAGAACGAAAACCTCCCGCCAGCGAGCGACCGTGGTCCGCCACGCCTCCAAGGCTCTAAGGCCACTAAATATGGAGTGAACCGGCGCCGGCGAGAGGGAAATAATCCTAGATGGGTTTTAGCGTCGCGTGAACGATCGCCTCCGTGGCTCTCTTCCTCACGTACCGTTTCGCATGCGTCTTCACTTCAGTTTGCATTCAAGATTGCGAAAACTCCAAAATATCAGTGACCATTCTAGAAAAACTCACATGCATCACTTCAGTGTTAACTTTATGATCGCTAGAGGTTTTTGGGTTTAACAATGGGGACTTCCATCGGTTGCGTGTTAATTTATATGCCAACACCGGCAGAGATAAGTACATGGAAGGTTACAACAAATAGAGAAAAGAAAGGGATGATCCTGATCTTATAGTTACGATCGGATCACCACAGATACAACTGAACTTTATCTATCTCTATCTGAACTTCCGTCAGGGTTAAACTGAACTTCCGTATCATAACAGATACTTCAACACCCCTCCTCAATCACAGCCTTCTTAAGGTTGAGGTTGTACTTGAATTCTTCAAACTGCCGAGCTGGTAAAGCTTTTGCGAAACCATCTGCCACCTGATCCTTTGACGGAATGAATCTAATTTCAAGTTGCTTCTTTGCTACTCTTTCTCTTACAAAATGAAAATCAATTTCAATATGTTTAGTCCTAGCATGAAAGATAGGATTAGCATAAAGATATGTAGCTCCCATATTATCGCACCATAAGCATGAAGTTTCATTTCGTTGGATTCCCAGTTCCTTTAATAAAGACTCAATCCAAATGACTTCTGCTGTAGCATTTGCCAGAGATTTGTATTCAGCTTCTGTGCTTGATCTTGACACTGTTGCTTGTTTTCTAGCACTCCAAGAAATTAAGTTGGGTCGAAAGTATACAGCAAACCTCGTGTAGATCTCCTATCATCCACACATCCTGCCCAATCTGCATCTGAGAAGGCACTAAATAGTGTAGAAGATCTCTTAAAAGTTAAACCAAGACTCACTGTACCACTGACATATCTCAATATTCTCTTTACTGTTGTCCAATGTACAGTAGTGGGAGCATGAAGGAACTAGCATACCTTGTTGACAGAAAAAGCTATGTCTGGCCTGGTAAGAGTCAAATACTGTAATGCTCCAACAATACTTCTATACCTTGTACTATCTTCTGGTCCTAGAAGTTCACCTTCAGTGACAGAGAGCTTCTCTGATGCTGACAGTGGAGTAGGCAGCGTCTTGCACTCTTTTAATCCAACTCTGTTGAGCAAATCTGAAGCATATTTTTCTTGGGTTAACATAATACCTTTGTTAATTTTCTTTACCTCAATACCCAAAAAGAAGTGTAGATCACCAAGACCCTTTAATGCAAAAGCTGAGCCAAGATCTTGAAGGAGTGCACTGACTGCTTTGTTGGAGGAGCTAGTAACAATGATGTCATCAACATATACTAGCACAAACATAATAATACCTGACCTATTATATATAAAGAGTGATGTATCTGCCTTTGATGCTAGAAAACCAAGTTCTTGTAGTTTTGAACTTAACTTTGAGAACCATGCTCTCGGTGCTTGTTTCAACCCATAAAGTGACTTATCAAGTTTACACACATGATAGGGTGCATTGGGATTTTCATAACCAGGTGGCTGCTTCATATATACCTCTTTTTCCAGAACACCATGAAGAAACGCATTCTTCACATCTAGTTGCCTCAAGCTCCATCCTCTTGATACTGAAACAGCTAGAACAAGTCTAATAGTAGCAGCTTTAACAACAGGACTAAAGGTGTCTTCATAGTCTATACCATATCGTTGTTTAAAACCTTTTGCCACTAATCTAGCCTTATATCTATCAATAGTACCATCAGCTTTCCTTTTGATCCTATAGACCCATTTACAATCTATTAAATGTGTTCCCTTTTTATATGGTACAAGATGCCATGTTTTGTTTTCTATTAAAGCCTTATACTCATCATTCATAGCTTCCTTCCATTTTTTATCAGCTAATGCTAGTTGCAAAGTTTCAGGTTCATTTGTAGAGCAAGATAAGCCATACCTCACAGTTCCATCGGTATAATTTTTTTGTTTGGCATGACCAGTTTTGGACCTTGTTACCCGAGCTGGAGGTGCTGCTAATTGCATTGCAGATCCACCATGCGCAGAAGATCCAGTAACTGGTGCTTGATCCGAGGCTGCAGAGGGTCTTGATCCTGTCGCAGACGCGTTCCCGCGCGATGGTCTGGCTGCATGCCACGCGGCGTCATTCTGGTGGTCACCAGCGTGTGGCAACGCGGTTGATGGCGACGGGCCTGCGCGCGCGTCAGGCACATGCATGCGCCTGTGAGGTTCCGTGACGGGACCGCGCGACGTGTCGCCCGCGGACTGGCGTGCTGCTGCAGATGGAAAGGACCCCGCTAACGCCTCCCCGGATCCCGACGTAGATTCTTCTCTGTTGTCCGAGGTTTCCGTGATCCGAGGCGAATCAGCCTCGTGTCTTGTGCGATTTTGGCTCTTTGACAAGAGTCACAAACCGACTCAATGCTAGATTTATTTGAGTAAGGGAGTTCATAATTGCTAAGAACTAGTTGAACAATGCGAAAAGAAGGATGTCCTAAACGACTATGCCATCTGTCAGCTGAAGGCTTGGAGATGCTAAAGGCATGTTTATTCTTGATGGATGGTGAAGATATCAACGGGTAGAGGCCACACACACATCGTCCTTTAATAAGAATTTTCTTCGTTGCCTGATCCTTGACATAGAAATACCACGGGTGAAATTCAATAAATACTTGATTATCTCTAGTAAAGCGATGAACTGAGACAAGATTTTTGGTGGTATGTGGAACATGAAGAACATTTTTTAGATGCAAGGATTTAGAGGGGGTTTTAACAATTGCATGACCAACATGGATAATGTTCATACCTTGCCCATTGGCCGCATGAATCTGCTCACGGCCGATGTACTTCTCCTTCATGGTGAGCTTGTTGAGCTCACCGGTGATGTGGTCGGTGGGGCGAGTGTCACCATACCAGTTGGTGTCCACGCCGTATGACGCGATGTTGGCGCCCTTCTCCTCTTCGTCTTCATCCTCGGAGTAGATTCATGGCCCGGCTTGCCGCAGATTTGGCACGTGACGAGGTCACGGTCCTTGTGGCCGCTCCTGCCTCCTCCACGATGGCCACCATTGCCGCCGCGCTGCTGACGACCATGGGCACGGCTGTTGTAGCCCCGGCCTCCTCTGCGTCCGCCACGTCCACGCGGTCCGCCACGTCCGCGTTGCGCCGAGTTGACGGAGGAACCTCCGCCGGTGTCGCCACCAAGCAACTCGATGCGGTTGTCGTAGGCGCAGACCTGGGCGTACAGGTTGCCCACGGTGAGATCTTCTGCTCCGTTGACCCCAATGGCGGCGAAGAGGGGGTTGTAGGATTCGTCGAGGCCGGCGAGGAGATAGCTCTTCTTCTTCGATTGGCCGGCCCGCTGCGGCGAGCTCATCAGCTAGGCCCTTCATCTTGGTGAAGAACTGGGCCGTCGTCATGTTCTCCTTTTTTGTTTTGGCGAGGGCGACGCGCAGATTGGAGATGCGCGTTCGGGACTAGGAGGCGAACATGGACTTGATCGCGCTCCAGACATCTGCCACTGTTTCCATCCCAATAATAGAGATGAGAATATCAGGTGAAAGAGTGTTTAGCAGGAACGATAGAACCTGCTGATCCGTCGCCACCCATGCATCGTAGGCTGGGTTGGTCTCATGGAACGACTTGTCGTCCTTTTCGACGGTGATGGTTTCTGGCAGAGCATCCGTCTTGGCGTCGATGAAGCTCGTCAGACGGGCTCCACGGATCGGCGGAAGAACTTGTGACTGCCAGAGAAGGTAGTTGGATCTGGTCAGCTTCTCGCTCACGGCTAAACCGGCTAAGGGGTTCGTCATGGCGACGGTGGTGGAGCGGCGAGGCTGTAGATGTGTTTTAGGAAGTAGGCTCTGATACCATATGATCGCTAGAGGTTTTTGGGTTTAACGATGGGGACTTCCATCGGTTGCGTGTTAATTTATATGCCAACACCGGCAGAGATAAGTACACGGAAGGTTACAACAAACAAAGAAAAGAAAGGGATGATCCTGATCTTATAGTTACGATCGGATCACCACAGATACAACTGAACTTCTATCTATCTCTATCTGAACTTCCGTCAGGGTTAATCTGAACTTCCGTATAATATAACGGATACTTCAACAAACTTCTCATTTCTGAAATCTGTACAAGTACACACCAATTTTCCTGGGTTTAATTGTTGACATTTTTCTCTTGCATCGTAACGAGATATACAGAAAGTCATGTGTTGTTCCATTTTCACTATATGTGGTTTTTCATCAAATCCTCTCCCTGGTACTCAACCGCTCGCGCGGTCAGCTTCTGTCGGGGGCGCGACCTCAATTCTCTTTGCATACACGACACATTAATTAAGGGTACATGGACGCATTAATTAAGGGCTGTTTCACATGTACATGCAGACAAGATAAGTGGATGGGGACCATCAGCGAATCTATCAGCTAGCCCATGCAGAACTTTCCTTATATTGTGAATTTGGTCAGAATTTTTTTTTACCAAAAAAGGAAATTTTTCCATAAATAGAAATTTCGAATGCTACTAAAAATAGAAATTTTTGGTCGGAATCGAACCGCATGAGCGGTCGACCGCCAGCTAGGCCTGCCCTTTTTCCATACCCTTATGAGCCCTCTTTCATTCCTCTGCTAAAAGATTAAGTGTCAGGTGAAAACATAAGGAAAGTCTTTGGACATAATGCTATACACGATGTCAACAATTCAGCATTGTGGAAGCCAAACCTCTAGGTCTGAACCGATAGCCAAGCATGAAAAGACTGATGTATAGTTTTCAATTGCACAACATCGTGCCTAAAATCGCGTGATTCTTGTGGAACCATGTTTGATCTTATAAATGTACTAGAAACCGAAGGTATCCAAATGGAAAAGGAACGTGTGATAACTGGAAGTTATTAAAGAGGATACTGGAAAGCAGCCGGTCACCAAGGAATTTCCCATGCAAGAAAAAAGAGAAATAAATTCCACTGAAAACTGATATGCCCAGATCTGTAGGATCGATTTCCATCTACAGTGGCAAAATGCTAACCTGGCACACGGCTAATCTTTCAGCAAAGAGGTGTAATTTTGATATAGGTAATAATTACTGTAATCAATTCAGAATATGCATAGATACAGAGATAGATCCGCTTGAAAATTCAAACTGAGAAACAACTGCCATTTTGACGAGCACAAATTGAGTTTATTCTGAAGATTGACCTATACAGGTCACATCGATGCACATCCATGAGTAGCGATAATTTGATTATCAAAGCCATGCCTCAAATTCGAGAAAATTAAATATTAGTCCTCTTTGTCATATCTTCTCCATACAACTGATTACTTGCTAGTCTTAACAACAACAAAATCCGTGAAATCAACTATGCATCTATTACAGGTATATAAAGATGTGAAATAAGCCACATATTTATTACACGCCCTATATTTTGTATTTTCAAACAGAGGAAGTGACCATTATTACAAAGAATAATGGTAACTAGTATAGGGAGATACAAATAAAACATTTGTGGAAATGGCCAAGGCTTCACGGACTGATCATAGCAAATTAAAACCAGAAGGGGAGTCTGGTATTCATGCTATAAGGATGCATGAACGATTAAAGTACAAAGACCAAGATGTAAAAAAACATATATTCTTTGTACAAGAGATAGGACATGAAATCTCAGAAAAGAAGATTGAACATCATTAACTAGAATATGTAAGGTAAAATAGAAGAGAATATGCACTGGATCTATCAAAAAATAAAGAGAAATATGCACGGAAGAAGCAGAATTGCAAGTCGGACATTATCATAACTGCATTAAACAGAACCAAAACCAAGACAGAAGTGATATCTGTTTGTGTCAAGCTGTAGCTATACAAAGAAGATTTGAAAACAAAACATTTGCGTTGACACGAACCTGATAATCAAACTGTTATAGCCACTAAACAGAGGAGCAAATGGACAAACTTTACGCCTGTATACATGGGGAGGTACAGATATTACCGGCCAACCAAAATTTTCGCATAGATTTCCAAATGCCATTGCAGTTTCAACCTGCAGTTGCACCATTGTAACCTTGCACCTTTCATGTTATCCTATTATATAACAGAGACAATTGCATTTATAACTTGATTTAGAAGTTAACCAAGCAGACATCATCTAAAAATACCCTGGCCAAACATGATTATCATAATCTACCTCGATACTAACCAAAGCCACCAGGCCCAGCCAGGAAGCATGTCGCACATGTCAAATCAGAGGCTTAGTGCCGGATAAGAATAAGTCAATAGAAGAGGGATTTATTTTAGTAAAACATCTTACTATCCCATCAAGAGGGAGTTAATAGATCCATATATAAAGTTGCAAGGGAAGACGTGCGCAACAAAAACTTGAACATGATATGCATACAGTAGTGTTAATGATCACCGCAAGATACTGCAGCAACACTAACCCTCATGAGAAGAAAGAGCCAGTCAGAAGTTGTAGATTGTACAATAGTGTTCCCATAGCCTCCTTTCCATCAGTACTTGCAACGGGATACGACGATTTTGGTGGATGAACATACCAATCAGTGTTAATGGTCATGAAAATCAGCCTGCTTAATAGGGAGGCCATACAAAAGAAGTGATAAGTAATATAGCAGCCAATAAAAGAGAAACACAACAAAATCAGCCACGCCCGTATAGATTGAAGTATGACAAGTGGTTTCACTACAAGAAGGGCAACTAACATATATAAGTAAAATGAGAGTAATACTAGGGCATCATGACATGTTTTTCAGTAGCAGCTGTGTATGATAAATAACTACACAAGAACTAGCTGCATTATATAGATCACATCGGTCATCCTTGTTTGAAGTTTTGAATTAACTATCACTAACTGCTAATGTACCAACCCCCAAAGATCACATTTTGAAAAGGGTATGTGTGACATGAAAGAAAATTATCTGGTTGAAGATAGACAATACCTGCCACAACCCTCCACTCTACACCTTAGTATATCTTACTTTTATGCCTGCGCTTTCCAATACAAGAGCTTCTTGGAAGAGCTCGATAAACTCGTGGATGAGATCCACCATGATATGTTAACTGACATCTGCAATCTTTTTGCCATTAGCAAACCTATAATATAATGCACCATGTGGTCTGGACACGTGCAAATAGAGGGCACATGGATCAATGTACATAGGATGCACGCCCAGCAAGCACGCAGCGGACCAGAACTCTGCAGTGGCACCATCACTCAGCTCCATCCTAGTGTATGCATGGAAGACATACACGACCAAATAGTTGAAAGAGAGCTCTGAACTATTCCAAGGCTTACCAGCTGAGACCAGTGCATCAAATGACTCCATCAAAAAATTGGTACTTTGCTGGGAGCAAATTTATTTGTTCTCGGTATTTCCCTTTCCGTGAAAAGAGAGACAGTAGCAATGAAGTAGTTGAAGCTTCAAGTGAGATGCTCTTCCCATCAACTTCAGACATATAATTTCCAGCCTTGACTATTTCCCCCTTTTCCAATAATGTTCTGATGATATCATTTACAAGACGAGAGCTAGGAGCACAACCACTCTTCTCCATTGATGAGAACATACTGTCAGCTTCTTCCAGTGATCCTTCTTTTAGAAGATTATTTATCATAACTCCATAAGTAGAAGCATTAGGCACCAACCCACTGGCTGGTATTGCAGCAAACAAATCTTTAGCTTCTTCTATTTTCCGAACCATGTACATTGCATTAATCATGGTATTGAGTATTGCAATATCAAACTTCACATTATTTGCACATAATTTATGGAAGAGGATGATGGCTTCATCAGCACAATTATTTCTGCAAAGTCCCCCAAGGATTATTCTGTATGTGGAAATGCTCACTGTTGTTTCACTTTCAATCATCTCCTTGAACATTTTCTTTGCAGCGACAGTTTGCCCAGCACGGAATAATCCATCCAGTATGATGTTATATGCAACAGTAGTAGGTTTAACTTTCTTATGCGACATTTCTCTAAACAGACTCAACCCATCAACAATCCTTCCTCTTTTAAGATAGCCATCAATAAGTGTAGTATACGTAATAACATCAGGCTGAATGCCAACTGATACCATGGAATCAAGCACTCGAGATGCTTTCTCCATCTTGCCGACTAAGCAATATCCGTCAATCAGTGAAGTAAATGTAATGATATCAGGCGTCTCACCTATCTCTATAACCAAGTTGAAGATATCGTGTGCATCCAAAACCCTTCCTTCTTTGCATAGAATGTTAATTATTGAATTGAAGAACACAATGTTGGGTCGAGGAATACCTCTGTTCATCATTTCATAAACCAACTCCTTAGCTTTCCCTAAATTACCATGTGTACAACAACCCTGAATTAGGGAGTGATAAACAACTGCGTTTGGTTCTACCCCGATGTAAATCATCTGACTGAATTTGTCCATAGCATCAGCCAGCCTGCCCATTCTACAAAGTGAAGCTATTAGAGTTGAATAGGTGATTACATCTGGACTCACTCCTTGTTCCCACATTTGCGTAAGTATGAGCATAGCTTCATCCATCATTCCATGTTTAGCATATGCATCAATTAGGATATTGAAAACATGAGAGTCGGCTACAATACCATTGCTTGACATTGAATCAAAGAGATTAATCATATCAGCAAAGCATCCTTGAGACGCATAACCATGGAGCAGAGCACCATACGTGACGATGTTAGGTTTGTGGCCCTTGGCGGTCATGGAATCAAAAACACCTGCAGCTTCTTTGGTTCTTCCATGCTTGCAAAGGGAGGCCATGAACGAGCTCCAAGTAACAATATTTGGTATGAGACCCTGGCTTGTCATTTTTCTTAACAGTTTACTTGCCTCTTTCCACTGGCCCAAACTGGAATATCCATGTATCATGCTAGTATATGTCACTTCATCCGGTTGAACACCGTTGTCAACCATTTGCCGAAGGAACAACTCTGCCTTGTCCATTACTCTGGCCTTGCACAAGGCATCAATAATCGAGCTATATGTCACCACATCTGACAAGATCCCTTGCTGCGCCATTTCATGGAATAGATCGCATGCCTTGCCAATTTCCCCTTCCTTAAGGAAGCCGTGTATGACGGTGTTATATGCGACCACACTGAGGGAGCAGGCGCCTCCTTCTTTCCTCACTTTTTGAAGCAAGTCGAGCGCTTGTTGGCTCCTCCTCTTGTCACATAAGATCTTCAGGACAATGGAGTATGAGAAGGCATTAGGCACACAGCCGATCTCGGACATCCTATGAAGCAGCAGGTTCAGAGCCTCATCTGTCCGTTTTGCATAGCAGAGGCACTTGAGGAGGGTGTTGGCGACGATCACATTTTTCCTGAGGCCCGTCCTGAGGAGGAGGCCGAAGAAGGCAAGCCCTAGTTCTGGGTGACTTGTGCGGCAACAGCAGTTCATGAGGATGCAGTAGGTGTAGTCTGAGGGAGGCGCCACCCGCGGGCCAGCTTCTTCTCGGCGCGCACGGTTAAAGAGGGTGATGGCGAGGGCAGGCCCATCTCTGCAGGCTGCGGAGTCCGGCGCACGGGCGAGGGCGGCGAGGAAGCCGTTCAGGGAGCGCTCAGAGACCGGGGCGGCCTGCCGTAGCAAATCGTCGAACAGGTGGTGCGCGTCCTCCGGGCTGAGCGTGCCGGCGCGGGCGCGCTCCGTGGCCGCGGCAAAGGCGGCGTGGGGAGACCAGGAGCGTGAGGGCCGTGCGGGGGAGGTGGTGGTGGTGGTGGAGGAAAGGCGGCGGCGGATGCGGGACACGGGCGTGGTGGTGGAGTAGCGGGGAGGCATCAGGATCTGCCGTGGCGGGGAAGCAGCGCGGCAAGATATCCCACGAGGCGTCCAGCTCTGAGGAGGCAGCCCCGCCGCGAGCTAGCCACCCCCGACGGCGAGCTTCTTGCCGGCGAGACGGAGAATCAGTTTCAGAGAATCGATTGGATTTTCTTTTTCGGTGCATGACTTTCTTGTGTTCGGCAGTTGCGTTCTGAAACATGCCAACTCTGTGTTTGTTTAGACTAGAATACAAGATTAAAAAGTAGGACCTGCTTCAGTTTGGGTAAAAATGACAAAACTCCAAATGTCATCTCCAATTGCCCGATGCAAACGGACGTTCAGCTAGAAGCAAACGAGGCCTAAATTTGCGTCGGATGTGTCGGCGTGGTCACTGCACGGTCGTGCCGCTTAACCATTTGCTTCTCCCACGGTCCCGCCTAGCATTGACAAGCGTGTCGCCCCCTCGGTTGCCTCCAGCGTATAAAAAGAGGGGCGCGCGCACGGCTGCCTCATCCCCTCCTCAACCTTAAGCGCCACACAATCTCCACCGTAGCGTCGCCTCGCACCTCCCCTCTCACAGGCCCTGCGAGGGAATCCATGGCAGGTCCAGGTGGCCCGTGAGGTGATCGAGCTCGCGGGAGCGGCGGGGGCTAGGGCATCAACGCCCCTGCACTCGTCGTCGCCTGCGTCGTCATTGTCTTCGTCTTCGCGTGAGGCGAGGTACTTCGTGTTCCTCCTCCGCGTCGACGAGGATCCCCTCGGCATGAAGTGGCTCCTAGACAAGTTCGTCGACAGCGCCGAGCCGGCCGAGTTGCAGCTACGGGAGGCCAGCTGCAACTTTTGCTGGTGGCATGTCGAGGTCTTGTTCAACGGGCAGGGCAAGATGTACCTACACACACCGGGTGGAACAAGTTTGCATGCGACCTCAACCTCGAGGCCGGCTGCAAGATCACCTTCCTCTACGAAGGCGACAGCGAGATGGTCATTAAGGTGTTCGATGAGACATCCTGCCGCGGCGGTACCACACCGGCGAGTCCGGCTCGGGCACCAACAGTACTGCCAGAGTATTCTTCAATTGCAGCGAAGATGGCCACCGAATTTTAGCCACTAGTGTCGGTTTCTAGATGTTCTTCGTCAGGAGAAGGCCAGGCACACCAGCTGAATTTTCTGGTTTTAGTAACTAAGTGTTCTTTCTTCGTAGCAAAAAATGCAAAGGGCACCATAACACACTAGTTCGTTATGTAATGTTTTAACCATGTTCCAAACTATGTAGTATTTTCTGTAATGTACCTATTTTATGTTTAAATAAAAAAAAGAACAGGTAAAAAGATTATGGAACCCCAGGCGCAAACGGATGTGCGAGACAAAAATAACCATTTGGTCACCATGGGCCGACGCAAATGGTCGATGCGGTCAATTTAGGCATCCATTTTGCGCCGACCGTTGGAGATGTCCTAACCATTCTAAAAAAAAACTCACACGCATCTCTCGAAATAACAAAAGGAAGTTTGAGTAAATCAAAGAGAAGAACAAGCCAACAAATCAGGACTGTTTGTCCTCGGGTTTCAAGCACTATACGCAAAGAACTACTCCCTCCGTCGCGATTTAGATGTCGGAAGTGTAGTTCAAAGGATTTTTTTCATTTCCACCCTTTTCTATACCTAATAATAAAGGAGCTAAGGTTTCTGCCAAAATTTTCGTCAACGCTTTTTTTTGGACGGTTTTGCCCTCCCACCAAATCCCATGAACGAACGGCCACACAAACCACAGATGCGTCGGAATCAAAAAAAGAAAAAAACCAGAGATGCGTCCGCACTCCGCAGGAACCCACTTCGGCCTTTCTCTCGAGCCTGCAATTTGGTATCGGCTTTATCATATGGGCTTCTCTATTGTCCTATACTTGGCAGCAGTTTGTAAAAGAGATTCATGAAGATCGAATCCATCAAAAAAATATTGGCTTCAATAGTCCCACATCGTCCCCTTATGACAAGTTCCACCGATTTATATACCTTTGAAATTGCTTGCAATATCAGCCAAGTGAATCAATAAGAAGGAGCCCGATTGATTGATTCGGTGAATTAAAAGGAGGATGCCGGAGATCATAGCCAGGTTGAGGAAGACCAGAACCACGAGGTGGTCGGGTGGCGAGATATGCCGAGATGTCTCCACGCCGCCGGAGGTGGAGAAGATGCCGTGGGATATGAGTTGGGACATCTACTGCGGTTACCGCCCGACCGTCAGGGGAAATCAGGGGTTCGTGATGGAAGCCAGGGTGAGGAAAAGAGAAGACCGATCAACGAGGTGGGTGGGTTTGACCGGATCGCTCGGGGTGGGCGCAGATGGCCGTCGGGGGAAGGGGAGGGTGGAGCTCAGTCACCGGGTAGTAGCTCGCCTCACAGTAGATCCAACCGGAGCCACGCCCCATTCTCCTCTTTGCTTTCTCGGCCGGCCGGCTCCCCTTCGCGTAATATTTCACAACGATTTTTTAATCGAAAATGTACAAATAAGGAGAACAACAAAAATCCTTACTTTCTCTATTCAGTTTGTCCGGGATGTGAAATACAAATTCAGTAGTTTAATCCATGTGTGTTCCTAAAACTATTTACGAGATACAATATACAATACTACACGAGTTGCTCAAAGTTTTTTCTCCAAAATAAAGACACAAAGATATCACACTTCATAAAAAAGACATGACATTTTAAGACCCCCGGTACTAAAAATAAAAAGTTTTGTTAAGCTAAAACAGCCCACCAAAACATCTCGGGCTTTCGTCGCGGCGACGAGGAGCCTAGGCGTGGCTACATGAGGGATGCTTGTTGATCGTCGGGTGCTTGGAGTGGGAGAGGAGGTTTGGTGGTTGTGCCGGTCCCTGAGGGGCGGGCGCTATGTTTTGGGATTCATCGCTGGGCGAAAGCCTTGTCCTGGCGGCTGGCCGGGACCGACGACGGTGACGCCCTTTGGTGTCGCATCCTTCTTGAAGTCGTCGTCGAAGTGGTGTTCTCAATCCTCCGCCCAGGTTCTCCGGGGGAAACCCTAGATCCCTCGCGGGATCGGGCGTGGGCGGCGCTCTGTCGGTTTGCCTCTTGGGGCCTCGCTTTGGACGTCCACCGGACAGAGGGACCCGTGGAGTGCTTTGGTGGTTTTGGCGGAGGCGAGATTGTCTTCAGCCAGGCGGGACGCGGCCCCGGGAGCCGGTGTGGTTGTTGGAGCGGTGGCTCCGGTCTTTCGCCTCCGCCTATTGTGTTGAGGTGGACAGTTTTACCGTCCCACCAAAATACATATTACAACTAGATGCCACTGTACCGGTTCCTCGTACGGGTTCGTCGTCTTTTCTTCTCACACGCCTGCAGACGCTGCCATGCGGATCATGATTTTTTTCTCAATTCAGGCCCATAAGAGAAATTCACAAGCAACCCGAACGAATCCATCCAGAAAACATACCATCGATACTAAGAGTTAAATAGTCCCACATCGTTCCCTTACAACGAGTGCCACCGGTTTATATACGTTGGAATTTGCCTTGAATATCAGCAAGGTGAATCAAGTACCACACCATTAATTGTTGTGAAATCTGCTAGGAACGGAGCTCCACGAGGCAGAGGATGATGGCGGCGCGTAGGTAGGGCTTGGCGGTCGAGGACGTTCTTGTGCTCGGAGACGCGGTCACAGAGAGCTCGTAGAGGCGGCTGCGGCGGAAGCAGGGAGGACGGCAGCGAGAGAGGCGCTGGAGGGCGGCTCGAGGAGGCGGAGTGGGGCACTCGGGTGCGGGGAGCGCCTCGGGTGTCTCCTGGCGTCGGGGGAGAAGAGAGCGAGCGAGGCAGAGGTGCGGGTGAGGAGAAGAGGTGGAGGGGTCGACCCGCGAAAACAAGAAGGCGAGGGGGTTTTCTGGAAAAGTGGCCGACATCGGGGGTAGGAAAGGAAGAATGCCAGGGAGGCTCTAGGGTTACTGGCTGGGCCATTTGGCCTGCCCGGTTGGCTGGATGGTTTTCCTTTTTTATATATAAAAGAATTTTCTGTTTTTATTTTCTGGTTATTTTAAAGCCATTTTAAAAATAGTTTTAGGAACACAAAAATACCAGAAAATATAGTTTTAGTTTGGGGATAAAGAGAGAATAATTTTGCAATAAAATATTGTTTTAATAAAATAATTTTGCTATGCGGTATTATAAGTCGGTGCAGCAAAGTCTCGCAAGTTAATTTTCTTAGAAGTAACATAACATGTTTCACCGTTGCTTGGAGTGTTCGAGTTTTTTTCTCCCGGTGCAACGCACGGGCACTTTTGCTAGTATTTTCAAAAAGGGGCTCCATCGCTCCCCAATCGATCGATCGCATCGCGTTCGCAGCTTCCCGCCGACCGGCGCGCGGGCGGATTCCGGACTCGCATCTTCTCGCCGGCGGACTCCCGCGCTCGCAGCTTCCCATCGGTGGACTCCCGCGCTCCTGGCAGCCTCGCGCCGGCGGGCCTCAGGTGGATCTCGCAGCGTCGCGCTGGCTGGCGGGCGGCCTCTCGCCCTTGGCGGCGGCGATCTCTTGCGCCTCGCCGCCGCTGCTGGAACTCGCGCGGCTGTTGGAAGCCGCAGCTGCTGCTGCTCGAGCTCGCCACCGCTGGTGGAACACGCGCTCCGCCGCTGCTCGAGCTTGCCGCCGCTGGAGCTCGCCTCCTCCTGCGCCCATGCGTCCGCCTGAAGGAGGTCGGCACCGCCGAGCCAGCATCTCCTCCCGGCCAGCGACGAGATCCTTCTCCCGCCAGCCACTCCCTCGAGCTCGCCTCTCGCCGCCGGTCTCCGCTCGCCTCCTGCGCCCATGCATCCGCCCAAAGGAGGCCGGCGCTGCCGGGCCAGCTTCTCCTCCCAAGTTCATGAAGCGGAGCAGCAGCCGGAGAATCCTGGAATCTGCAACCTGCTGCAACGTCTTGAGATCCTGCAATTTGCATCACAAGTTGAGATCAATATTGTGTATCTTGTGTGAAATTTAACTGTAATGATTACTGCACTTTTCAGTACATGTCGATGAAGCAGAGTACTGTACTCCTTATTCATTCATTCATACTCCTTGTGTGAAATTTAACTGTAATGATTACTGCATTTTTCAGTACTGTATCTAAATTTCAATTGTACTCTAAACATACCTGGAAGGCCATGTCTCTGTTGTTGAGTAAACATAAAAGGCCAAGAGACTACAGTAGGATTTATGCTGTCAAACATACCATGTCTCTGTTGTTGAATTTGTCATTCAGGAAGATAGCATGCAAATGCCCTTAAGCTTGGAACTAAAAAGCACATCTCTACTTAGAGTTTGTCATTCAGGAGTAAGTCGATGCCCTTGGTCCATTTTAGTCAGCCTTCTTTTTGTATGTCACTAGACATCTTGTACTCCAAAGAGTACATGTAAATGTAGCTCCAGAAATGAGTAATCAAAATATAGAAGTGGACATTTATTCTGTAAATGTGGTAATTCAGATAACTTGGGAGTAATTCATATTGCACATACTCCACGTACAGTACTCACCCAACAGAAGATCCACTAGTTTGTATTACCAAGATATATGAGGCACTTGATAGAACTGACAAGACAGATCAGAAAAAGAAAAGCATAATTGTACCTCAGCCAAGATGAAGTGAACTGTACTCCAGTGACCCATTGCATTGTAGTGCTCTCTGCTAAGTACTTGTTGTGTCCAGTGCCGCCCCAAAGACATCCTGCGAAAAACGATACAACCTTGTGTCAAGATCATACACATTACAAAAGTGTCATTTGTCCCTGTAGGAGGAATAGAGGATGCACATTCAGTTCCAGATTCAGTTACAGGGACAAAGTACTTGTTGTGTAGGCAGTACAACATAATGATCATGCTGGACAATTGATAAAATTCTACTCCATTGTAAAAGCTTGTTAGAAAAAATAGCTTGCTACTCCAATGTAAACATACTTTAGACATGTTATGTAGTAAGGGTTTAATTGATTTGCTATAGGAAGCTACTCATTTTTACGTTTTATTTTACTCCCTTGATGAGGGCATGTCTCATTTACAGGCTTTTAGACTAGAGAGAAAATCTGTCCCAACATTCTACAAGCTGTGCTTGTTAATTTGTGACTTCTAAAAACTTTACTCCACTGGAGTATCTTATCGCCCTATGTTCGAGTCGGTACTAGGCAGCTGGTATTGGTGCCTCATGTGATGCACCCACATCCTTTTTTTGACAGCACTACTGCTAGTCAGATAGCAAATGAACTGGTTGACTGAATCTCACAGGGATTATCATAGGAGTACTTATCAGGCTATTTATTTATTTATCATTTCTAACCCAAACATCATTATGTACACTAGAAAGTTAACCTCTAGTGTACTTTAGTAAAGCTAAAAATCTAATTTGCATAACACCCAGAGGTTTTATGCGTTGTAGGCTTCTACCCATGGTTTCCAGGGACCATATGTTCTCTGCAACTACTCCCATAACAACTGAATTTTCTAAACCTTGGGAGTATAACCATAAGATTTCTGAAACTATAAGTGGCACAAGCGGTAACGCATAAGTTTTCTGCAACTACTCCCATAACACTGAATTTTGTAAACCTGGGAATACAACCATAAAAACTGAATTTTCTAAATTTGCAACTACAACCATAACAGCTTATAAGTTATCTGGTTTGCTTGAAAAAAGTTGTTATACTGTACAAGACATAGTGCAAAACAACAACACAATTCAATTCATGTGTTAATCCAACAATAAAGTGCTCAATGTAAGCACATCTCAGTCAGTAATTGGAGAAACCAGAGAAAATCTTGCAAAAAATGCAACAGAGGAGGAAAAAAACTCACTTCATGCGTTACTCCAACAGCAAGGTGCTCAATGCCAGTTGCGATCTTGACTTCCCACTAACGAAAGATCCAAACTTTTGCTGCTCACCAACAATTGACTGTCCATGATTAGGTTTCAAGTGCAAGTTTTTTGGCTGTTGATTTACCTCTGATACTCCGGCAAGCAGTAGCTCCCTTGTATTCCGGCGAATTTTGCAGAAGAGCGAGACAGCCGGAAACGTGGAGCTCAGGCGGATAAAGCACCACCACGCCATTGGACCTCGAGCGGATCTAGCAACCAGCAACAACACCGAGACTGGAGCTCCGTCGTGGCACTACCAGCAACAGCACCGAATTGGAACTCTGCCAGCCACCCACCTTGACTTCAGCTCCGCTGTGCCGCCACCACCGCCACCGCAAGAGTTCCGGTAGAAAAATCCCCATTTTTAGGGCAAAATCGTTGGGCAGGACAGGATGAGAGCGCCGCCACGTGGGAGAAGGAGAGGGGACCGCCCGTGACGCGAAAGAAGGAGCGGCGTCGGGAGGTGGTCGCCCGCGACCAGAGCAAGGAAGAGGAGTCCCGTGGACAGAGCAAGGGACCGCGTGGATGGTATTTTTTGTCCGGAAAAAGGCAGGGGGGTTCGCAAAATGTTCGGTCCGACACCTAATCCGTGATGGAGGGAGTACAAACAGATAGATAACTGCTACTGCGAATCTACTTCTCCCTTCAGAATAGCCGTAAATGTGTACAAACAGAGTAATGTGAATCTACTGGTCACTAGCTAGTAGTACTATTATTTTGCTGAGACAAGAGATTCGGCGAAAGGTGTACTAGCCATATATGCCGGTGGCTGAACTGAACTTCTGCAGGCAGCACATCAGTTCGAGCACAAAGGCTGTAATAAGGACAACCCTTTAGTTTCAGACAGAGAGGCACATTTTACACAAACAGTAATCACACAAGGACCCAGATTGAAGGTACATATGTTCAAATCTTGACAGAATAAACCACAGATGATAATGTACAGATGCACAGAAAACACCAGGCTGCAGGTTGCATGAAATATCACCAGGGAAAAATAATCACCTCATTTCCAGTCATGCATCACTTCACTGTTTAGTTCTTGTTTCTGAAATCTGTACAAGTTCAGACCAACCTTTTCAGGTTTAATTGTTGACATTTTCTCTTTCATTTTCAGCATATGCGGTTTTTCCATACCCTTACGAAGTTACGAGCCCTCTTTCATTCCTCTGCTAAAAATTAAGTGTGAGGAGACAACAAAAGGAGAGTATTTGGACATAATACTATACACGATGTCAAAAGTTCACCATTGTCGAAACCAGATTACAACGGTCATCGAATACAAACTGCCTAAGGGTTCCTCTAGGTCTGAACCAGTAGTCAAGGATTAAACCTTAAAAGGCTGATGTATAATTTGCAGTAGAACAAATCTTTCCTAAAATTACATTTTTCTTGTGGACCTATCTTTGATCTTCTAGTGTACTAGTAACCGAGCACATGCAAAGCACGTCATAATCAAACCAAAAATATTAACCTCCATCAAAATTCCGTAGGTACACAAATCACAATGGAGATAAGTGTATATATCTGGATTTAACATCATGCAGAAGTTGAAGAACAAATAAAGTAAGAGTATATAGAAGGAAACTTAAAACAGATGCCGAGCTACACATAAGAGTATATAGAAGGAAAACTTAAAATACACATCGCAAAATCTTTATAAGAAAATAAAAAATAAAGTACGTACATAGAGCGGCCATTTTCACTTGGATGCCTTTTGCATGACATAAATGTTGTTCTGCAGGTAGAGAGGACAGTAAAAGAATTATTCTTTTAATACGCAATGTTCCCTTCTTCCTAGTGAAAAACATGTCTTAACCTGTGATATATGCAAACTGGCATTTGCAAAAGATATATATGAGCATAATGATCTTGAGTTAATGTCCTCCAGAACCGAAGTGTGTTTTTAATATTTTATCTTGTAATTATGTATTGTTGTCTTCCAAAGAAGAATAAGTATATGATTATAGTTAAGAATACAAAATTATGTTGGGGCCTAAAGAGAAAAAAAATTGGATTACGTTGCTCCATGCTAACCATATACTAATCAAGAAAACAATATTGATATTAATGTCTATCAACTGTCAGAATGCCCCCTCACCTTAGCAAACCCAATGCACCATAAAATGTACACTACTGATATGTGTGTTCGCATTGTTATGTTTCTTGCCACTAGCAGACTATTTGTCCTGCGTGACACAACGGCAGTACTACCTGATGTTGCCTTCCGTAAAAAATAATCAAGTAATACATCAAATTTACTGATTGTTATGCTCATATGTACATATGTTATGCTCATATGTACATCAACATTAGCAGTAGCCGACTCTAAAAAGGAACACTAACATTAGATGGACAACACACCGTATGAAATTTGGTCGGTCTGCAATTATTCCCATGCCTTGCAACGGGGAGAATAAACGAACTGCATCGCTAGAGCGCAGAAGGCAAGTTCTCGCTGGTTCACCTGTTAACCGGTTAATAAAGTTCAGTAGTTGATGCATTAGTGAGAAGGGTCTATGTCACGCTTAGAGTTGTTTGGGTTCTGAACAGGTAACTCATTGCACACGAGAATATGTAATGTAAAACAGAAGAGGATATGCAATATCTACAGTATGAACACAGTGGGATTTGTGGCTACAAAACGATATGCACTAGATCCATAAAAAATAAAGAGAAATATGCACGGACGAAGCAGAATTGCAACTCGGACATTATCATTATTGCATTAAACAGAACCAAAACCAAGACAGAAGTTAGATCTATCTATTTGTGTCCAGCTGTAGTTATACAAAGAAGATTTGAAAACAAAACGTTTGCGTTGACACGAACCTGATAATCAAACTGTTAGTGGCGGATAGGAATACATCAATACAGGAGGGATTTATTTTAGTAACACATGTTACTACCTCATCAAGAGGGAGTTAATAGATCCATATATAAAGTTGCAAGGGAAGATCGTGCGGAATAAAAACTTGAAGATGATATGCATACAGTAGTGCTAATGATCACTGAAGGATACTGCAGCAACACTGACCCTCATGAGAAGAAAGAGCCAGTCAGAAGTTGTAGATTGTACAATAGTGTTCCCATAGCCTCCTTTCCATCACTGGATGCATGGAAAACAAACATGACCAAATAGTTGAAAGAGAGCTCTGAACCATGCCAAGGCTTATCACCTGAGTCAAGTCCATCAAATGACTCCATCAAAAAATTGGTACTTGGCTGGGAGCAAATTTATTTGTTCCCGATATTTCCCTTTCCCCGAAAAGAGAGACAATAGCAATGAAGTAGTTGAAGCTTCAAGTGAGATGCTCTTCCCATCAACTTTAGACATATAATTTCCAGCCTTGACTATTTCCCCCTTTTCCAGTAATGTTCTGATGATATCATTTACAAGACGAGAGCTGGGAGCACAACCACTCTTCTCCATTGATGAGAACATACTGTCAGCTTCTTCCATTGATCCTTCTTTTAAAAGGTTCTGTATCATTGTGCCGTAAGTAGACGCATTAGGTACCAGCCCACTGGCTGATATCCCAGCAAACAAATCTTTAGCTTCTTCTATTTTCCGAACCTTGTACATTGCATTAATCATGGTATTAAGTATTGCAATATCAAACTTCACATTCATTGAACCTAATTTCTGGAACATGACGATTGCCTCATCGGTGCAATTATTTCTACAAAGTCCCCCAAGGATTATTCTGTATGTGGAAATGCTCACTGTTGTTTCACTTTCGATCATCTCCTTGAACTTTTTCTTTGCAGCAACAGTTTCCCCGGAACGAAATAACCCATCCAGTATGATGTTATATGTAACGGTCGTAGGTTTAATTTTCTTATGCGACATTTCTCTAAACAGACTCAACCCATCATCGATACTTCCATTTTTAAGATAGCCATCAATAAGTGTATTATACGTAACAACATCAGGCTGAATGCCAACTGATACCATGGAATCAAGCACTCAAGATGCTTTCTCCATCTTGCCGACTAAGCAATATCCGTCAATCAGCGAATTAAATGTAATGATACTAGGCGTCTCACCTATCTCTATAACCAAGTTGAAGATATCGTGTGAATCCAACACCCTTCCTTCTTTGCATAGACTGTCTATTATTGAACTGAAGAACACGATGTTAGGATGAGGAATACCTTTGTTCATCATTTCATAAACCAGCTCCTTAGCTTTCCCTAAATCACCGTGTGTACAACAGCCCTGAATTAGGGTGTGATAAACAGCTGTGTTTGGTTGTACCCCGATGTAAATCATCTGACTTAATTTGTCCATAGCATCAGCAAGCCTGCCCATTCTACAAAGTGCAGTTATTATACTTAAATAGGTGATTACATCTGGACTGACTCCTTGTTCCTGCATTTGCGTAAGTATAAGCATAGCTTCATCCATCATTCCATGTTTAGCGTATGCATCAATTAAGATGTTGAAAACATGAGAGTTGGCTACAATACCATTGTCTTGACATTGAATCAAAGAGATTAATCATATCAGACAAAGCATCCTTGAGACGCATAACCGTGGAGCAGAGCGCCATACGTGACGATATCAGGTTTGTGGCCCTTGGCAGTCATGGAATCAAAAACGCCTGCAGCTTCTTTGGTTCTTCCATGCTTGCAAAGGGAGGCCATGAACGAGTTCCAAGTAACAATATCTGGTATGAGACCCTGGCTTGTCATTTTTCTTAACAGTTTACTTGCCTCTTTCCACTTGCCCAAACTGCAATATCCATGTATGATGCTATTATATGTCACTTCGTTCGGATGAACACTATTGTCAACCATTTGCCGGAGGAACAACTCTGCCTTGTCCATTGCTCTGGCCTTGCACAACGCATCAATAATCGAGTTATATGTCACCACATCTGGCACGATCCCTTGCTGCGCCATTTCATGGAATAGATCGCATGCCTTGCCAATTTCGCCTTCCTTAAAGAAGCCATGGATGACGGTGTTATATGCGACCACATCAGGGGAGCAGGCACCTCCTTCTTTCCTCACTTTTTGGAGCAAGTCGAGTGCTTGTTGGCTTCTGCCATCTTCACATAAGCCCTTCAGAACGATGTTGTATGATAAGGCATCAGGCACACACCCGAGCTCGGACATCCTATGAAACAGCACGTGCACAGCCTCGTCCGTGCGTTTTGCATAGCAGAGGCACTTGAGGAGGGTGCTGCCGATGATGACATTTTTCTTGAGGCCCGTCCTGAGGAGGAGGCCGAAGAAGGCAAGCCCTAGGTCCGGGCGAAGCGCGCGGCAGCAGCAGTTCATGAGGACGCCATACGTGAAGATTGTGGGCCGCGCCACCCGCAAGCCGGCTTCTTCTCGGCGTGCACGGTTGAAGAGGGCGATGGCCAGGGCAGGCCCATCTCTACAGGCTGCGGAGTCCGGCGCACGGGCGAGGGCGGCGAGGAAGCCGTCCAGGGAGCGCTCAGAGACCGGGGCGGCCTGCCGTTGCAAATCGTCGAACAGGTGGTGCGCGTCCTCGGGGCTGAGCGTGCCGGCGCGGGCGCGCTCCGTGGCCGCGGCAAAGGCGGCGTGGGGAGACCAGGAGCGTGAGGTCCGCGCGGGGGAGGTGGTGGTGGTGGTGGTGGAGGAAAGGCGGCGGCGGATGCGGGACACGGTCGTGGTGGTGGAGTAGCGGGGAGGCATCAGGATCTCCCGTGGCGGGGAAGCAGCGCGGCAAGATATCTCCCGAGGCGTCCAGCTCTGAGGAGGCAGCCCCGCCGCGAGCTAACCACCCCCGACGGCGAGCTTCTTGCCGACGAGACGGAGCTCCTCGCCGCCGCTACAGTTTCAGAGAACTCGACTGGATGACTTGCTTGTGTTGGGCAGTTGACAGGTTCAGTTTGCACAGTTTGCAGTGTCTTTCTTTTTTCCTGTGTTACACTTACATGCTTTAATTATTGGATCTTCTTTTTCAGTGTTCGGCAGTTGTACATCGTTCTGAAGCATGCCAACTTTTTTTTAATTTGACTCATCCACTAATTAAGCTGAACGTGTCTAGTTTTTAGAAAAAAAAATCTAGCGAAAAGTTACAACAACATGGCAAAGTCACACCCACATCGACCCAAACGCCACCGCGAGGGGCACATCTAGCCATCCTAGCTACCCACAAAATCTACACAAACGCAAAGCCCATGTCGGGCTATGCCAAACAGATAGCTCCATGGGAAGAGACCGGCAATACCGAATCTGAAGAGGAGATGTGCAAGACCTTCGCCGAATAGGACCTTCACCACCGGACCGCCCCTGGTAGGTCATCGTACACAGTCCAAAGGTAGCTTCGACTTCACAACAAGAGGGGACCAATACGAAGGCAAACGAACAAGCCAGAATGGAGCCGACTAACACGGTCTTGTCGCGACCAAACCATGCTCTTCACCAAAGACGTTACATCACAAGCCTCCACCCGAAACACCCACATCTCCGATTGACCTGCTGCCAACCAAGATGCCATGTGCGTCCAGCCCACCGGGGCGCGCGAAGAGGATCACCGGAGCCAATACGACGCCCTCAAGAGGGGAAGCGACGATGGAATGACGCCATTGTCCGACCCCGCAAAGCGGGATCAAGGCTTTCACCCGAAGGTGTGAACCTGAGGGTAGCAAAGTTCGAAGAGCTCCACGACCGCCCGCAAGGAGGACGACGACATTCACGGACGTCGCATGGCCAGGCTTTCACCTGGAGCAATCGAGTCTCCACATCCCCACGCAGCCGGACAGCAAGACGGAGACCGAAACGCCGCCAACCCGCACCCCACGGACACGCACCTCATGTGCGGCAACAGCGCCACCGCCACATGGGAGCCACCGCCGCCCCCAAAACCAGACCAAGGAGCCTAGAGAGCTCTGCTGCCACCACCCACACCACGCGGGGTTGAAGTTGATCCGCGCCGCTGCTGCCAACAGAGCTCATCAAAGCAGAGCACCGCGGGTGCCGCCAACCACCACAGAGAGGGGGCTTCGAAAAAAGTCAACATGAGGATCCAAGACATAGAGCCGGTGGTTACACTTACATGCTTTAATTATTGGATTTTCTTTTTCAGTGTTCGGCAGTTGTACAGCGTTCTGAAGCATGCCAACCTTCTTTTTATTTGACTCATCCATTAATTAAGCAAAAAGTGTCTAGTTTTTAGAAAAAAAAAATTGACAAAAACATACAACAACAGACAAAGTCACACCCACATCAACCCAAACGCCACCGCGAGGGACACACCTAGCCATCCTAGCTACCCACAAATCTACACAAATGGATAGCTCCATGGAAATAGACCGGCAATTCCAAATCTGAAGAGGAGATGCGCAACACCTTCGCCGAAGAGGACCTTTACCGTCGGACCAATCCTCGTAGGTCATTGTACACCACCCAAACTCCAAAGATAGATTCGACTTCACAACAAGAGGGGACCAACATGAAGGCAAACGAACACACCGGAAAGAATGGAGCCGACTAACATGGTCTTGCCGCGACCAAACCATGCTCTTCACCGAAGACGTTGCCACACAAGACTCCACCCGGAACACCCGCATCTCCGGTTGACCTCCTGCCAACCAAGATGCCATGCGCGTCCAGCCCGCTGGGGCGTGCGAAGAGGATCATCGGCTCCAAGACGACGCCCTCAAGAGGGGAAACGACGATGAAACGACGCCATTGTCCGCCCCCGCAAAGCGGGATCAAGGCTTTCACCCGAAGGCGTGAACCTGATGGTAGCAAAGTTCGAAGAGCTCCACGACCCCCCCCCCCCAAAGGAGGACAACGACATCCACGGACGTCGCGTGGTCAGGCTTTCACCCGGAGCAATCGAGCCGCCACATCCCCACACGGCCGGACAGCAAGACAGAAACCGAAGCGTCGTCAAACCGCACCCCACGGACACACACCTCATGTTCTGCAAACTGCGCCATCGCAGCACAGGAGCCACCGAGCCCCCAAAACCATACCAAGGAGCTCAGCGAGCTCTGATGCCACCACCCACACCACGCGGGGTTAAAGTCGATCTGCACCACTGCTGCCAACCGAGCTCACCGAGGCAGAGCACCGCGGGCGCCTCCAACCGCCACATAGAGGGAGGCTTCGACGAAAGCCAACACAGGGATCCAAGAAGCCGCCAAACTGCCAAGATATCCCGGAGCCGCCGCCCCGATGTCCAGTTCCGCTAAAATTCGCACCGACCAGGGCCCTGGTGCCCTTGCTACCGAAGCAGAGGCGCACCACGCACAAGATAGCGCCCCTCCGCATTAGCCACAACCACCTCATGGCCCTCGCGCGCGCCGCCGCCACGCCCCGACCGCGCACAGCCTTCCACGCCCAGCTAAGCCCGTGACTCGGCCGCTGCCCGCACCCGGTCTCCGGTCCCCAGCATGGAGCCTCCCTCCAAAACCGCCATGTCGGGAGCCGAGAGGGACTAGGTCCCCACCGCCCCCTTCAGCGGTGTTTTTCCCGGCGGCAATCTTAGGGGGGCGATGATGGGAGAGAGAGGGAGAGGAGTGGTGGCGGCAGGGGCGGGGGGAGGGGGAGGGGGTTTTGCTCCCATGTCGCCCGAAGGAGGCGGTGGCAGGGAGCTAGGGTTTGCTCCCCTGTCGCCCAGAGGAGGCGACGAGAGGAGCTCCTTGTTATCTAGCATGCCAACTCTCACTCTGACTAGAAATGAAAACCAGGGTCTGCTTAGTTAATTACGTTGGTCCACATCTATGTTTCATTAACAAATTAAGAATTTGGCCTTTCTAGAGATGGTTTGTTCTACAAAATCAAAAAACAAAACCAACTTCAGTTTGCAAGCATTTTTTTTGCGGAAATTCCACCGATCTATGGATAATCATGCAGTATAAAGAACCCAGAAAGTAATAAAAAATACAAATAGTTCCACCACCACCTAGCTCGAGCCGAAGGCGCGCCGCCGTCGTCACCCCTCCATCACCAGAGCCGAGCAAAACTTGTTTAGTAGAGCTTATTATATTAAACAAATGAGAAGTCGTCGTACTAAGGTCTCAAAGAACCAGCGCACCAAAAGCAACAACCATCACCAAAGATGAAACTTGTATATCAGAAGACCCATACATGAAATTACACCAACAAACACGACTGAATCCCAGGAGATCCGCGGGACACAACTCCATGCGCCCTCCGTCAGCTCTAGAAGCACCACCGGAGCGAGGATAGGACGGGGAACCTTATTCTTACTCCATGATGTAGCCGTCGCATCATCATCTCGAAGAAGGCACTGAAAAAACATAAATAAAGAACAAAAACCTCCCACCAGCGAGGGACCGTGGTCCGCCACGTCTCCAAAGCTCTAAGGCCACTAAAAATGGAGTGAACCGGCGGCATCACCCGCGAGGGGGACGGAATCCTAGATGGGTTTTAGCATAGCGTGAAGGATCGCCTCCGTGGCTCTCTTCCTCACGTACCGTTTCGCATGCGTATTCACTTCAGTTTGCATGCAAGATTGTGAAAACTCCAAACTATCAGTGACCATTCTAGAAAAACTCACATGCATCACTTCAGTGTTAACTTCTCATTTCTGAAATCTGTACAAGTACACACCAATTTTCCTGGGTTTAATTGTTGACATTTTTCTCTTGCCTCGTAACCAGAGAAACAGAAAGTCATGTGTTGTTCCATTTTCACTATAAGCGGTTTTTCCATACCCTTACGAGCCCTCTTTCATTCCTCTGCTAAAAGATTAAGTGTCAGGTGGAAACATAAGGAAAGCCTTTGGACATAATGCTATACACGATGTCAGCAATTCAGCATTGTGGAAGTCAAACCTCTAGGTCTGAACCGATAGTCAAGCATGAAAAGACTGGACGCGGCTTGCCTGTGCCGCGACCGTGCGACCATCCGTGTGGCTGCACGCACGGACGGCATCGAGTGGTTTGCCTCCCGCACAGCCCGATCCAACTTTTCTGCTAAAAAAAAAAGAGGAAAGCAAAATACGCACCGGCCGTATCTTTATCGGTGGATCTATTCCTTCTGCAATGTATTGATACCCATCCGTAATACACGCAAAGCATTAGAAATATAAACACGGAATATGCGATAAGGTATCACATCGCGCGGGAAAACATCTAGTTGAGCGCCAAAATCCGATCCTCCGATCCCCCACTGATCAAACAGAAACAAGAGGTCAAGGCGCAACAATCAACACAGGCAAATTCCACATCCACAGTTTACTTCTAACATACTCCATTGACCAGCGCAACAATCAGCACTAGTCGCTGATGGATTCTTCAAGCAATCATGGGCATGATGACGAATGAACAAACAGTAAGAGATCTTTCCATACTCTTCTTCATGATGAATCATAGTCGAAAGTTCCAATTTTTTTTGAACCGATCCAATCCTGCCACCCCCTTTGCCTTCCTTCATCAGGAATGCCATCGGCCTACACGTAGAAAGAAGTCTTTGGAAAATTTCTAGGAGCATTTGCATTCACAAAATCACATGATAATTACTTTAGAAAATCCTAGGCCCAGAATCAAGATCTAACAATGAAATTAAATGGCTGCATATCAATTACAGTACAACAATATCCTAAATGCTTCAATACCGCCAACAGTTGGTAATACCGTCCCAATGTCATGACATACTCAAGAACTGGCAGGATTTCAACCTAACGGTCCAATTGGGAATAGTGTCTTCGATCAACTGAAGCATTCTTCGATCAACCGAAGCCAACATAATAAATTTGTTTTCAGAGTTTTATCTCATGCAACTTCCGTGTTGAAGTAATTCTATTAGAACAACCGTGCATTACTTTTTCTCAAAAAAAAAAACCGTGCATTACTAGAACTTGTTTTAGTGGGAAGAGTGTTTTGCGTGCCAAGAATAGCTAAAACCAGTATGTACAGTATGTAAAACTCTGACATAAATTTCCGTTTGTTCTACAATTGTGCTTTAACAAATGCCCAAAGCAACAACAGTAAGACTGAAACTTGTATGTACCCTGAACTGAAACTCCCACCTCCCAAGTAGTACGGGTCAGGTAGGCTCATACGCTCCCTAGAACAACAGCTCTATTAGCTTAGAACAGTAATTGATGTGGAACAACAGTCGAAGTACTCCACTAATGCAAAATTGGATAATGACATGGGTTCACTCAACTATGCGGAATTGATGTCCTCAAGATCAACATAACAAGAAAAGGAATTTTAGCTGTGTCCGGGCGTGATGCTCACTGCTCAGTCGACGACCTGTTGCCTGGCGCACCTTTCTTGCGGATGGCACTAGCGAGATTGCCCACGGAAGTTTCTGCATCAACGAGGCGAAGTGCTTGTGGGAGCCGGTACGAGCAGCTGCACCCATCGACCTCCTCGCCGACGTGGTTGGTAGGGACGGCCGATGGCGGAGAACGGAGGCGCGGCCGGCCTCGGTCGTCTCGCCGCCGCCACGGGGACTGTTACCAGCGGTTGAAGCATTGCTTCTCATGAGACCGCCTAGGCCGCCGCCGGCGAGATTCGCAAGGGGCCGCGATTGCCAGGAACTGGCCGACGACGGAGGAGCCTCTCGCGCTCGTCTAGGTAAGTGTCCACAGCTCTGACTCCGCGGGGGCGGAGCGACGAGATCCGTCGACGGGATGCGTCTGGAGGCCGGAGGAACGGGAGCACAGTCAGAGGTCTCGCCGGACGTCTCATCTTCCGATGCTTCGGTTCTTCTTCTACTAGCTCGAGTTCAGACAGGGGAGAGGAAAGAGAAGCAATTGGTACTTGGTAGTGATTTGATACGAGTACACGCGTGTAGATGGATACGGAGTTAGAGCATCTTCAGCCGCGTCCCCCAAAGCGTCCCCAAAGGCGCGTCGGATAAAAAAATCATTCCAGCCGTGTCCCTCAAAGCTCATTTTTGTCCGGCGCGCCCCCATACGGTGTCCGGCGCTTCGAGCCCGTCCTCGTCCCACAGGGGACGCACCGGGCACGCCGGACACAACGAAAAGCGAGGCGGGGAATGGTGGGGCCGACCCGTCAGCGGCACGGAAGGCTAAAACCCCGTCGCCTACCTTTGGTCAAGCGACGTTAATGGCGTCCCTGTTTTTCCGGGCGACGTAGGGACGCGTCTCGTCGTGCATGGCCGCGTGGCCGTCCGCGCCGGCGTTATTGCGTGCAACCACCCGCTGCCGCCGCCTGTTTTAAGACGCCCTGCAGTTCTCGCCGCTCACAATCCTTATCGTCGCCGCCGCCTCCCCCTCCCAGATCTTCTCCTCGCCGCTTCAAAAATGTCGAGCTCGTCCTCCCGCAAGATCGCCGCGGCGAACGGCTTCGGCCGCGGCAGCCTCACCGTGCCGGAGGCGTGGGTGTTGTACCACGCCCGGTATCCAGTCCCGCCGGACATGCGGGCTGCCAGCAGCGGCGGCTGGAAGATGGCCGTGAACGGCATTGGCATCCTGCCGCCGCCGAAGCCGGACACGGATCAATGGAGGGACGCCATCAAGGCCCGGCGGGCTCAACTCACCGCCGAAGAGCGGTTGGATCCAACGTGGGCGGTCAACAACAACGACGCCTGGTGGACGACGTACTTCAAGGCGAAGTACGACATCGAGATGCACAGCACCGACGGGCTCATCGGCGGCCCCAACAGCTGGAACAAGGACGGCCGCGCCCTGTTCTGGGGCGTTCCGGGGCGCACCCTCGAGAACGTCATCCGCGGCATCCGCAACGGCGCTCCAAGGTTGGAGATGCCGTCGTCACCGCCGCCGTCTCCTCAATGGCAGCCGAGGAGGACGACGTACTCGTCCTCCTCGCACTCTTCTTCCTCAGGACCGGCGCGATCGACGCCGTCCTCGTCGTACCGGTCGGCGCCCAACACCGTCCCCAAACGGGAGGTGAAGGAGGAGCCGGCGACGCCCGTCAACACGAGGCGTGGCGGCAGCGACATCGGCAGCCGGCGGCAGCAAAGGAGGCGCGGCGGCGCCCTCCTCATCCCGAAGCCGGAGGTGAAGGAGGAGCCGGAGGAAACGTCGCAGGCGGCGCTTCTGGCGGAGTACGAGCGGCAGCAGCGGCTCATCGCCAGCAGCGACGACCCCGAGGACTGCTCAGGGCTGCGGGCGGCGTTCTTGGCGTCCATGAGCGACAAGGACGCCTGGAGGGGCGACCTTGACGCGGTGATCGCCATGTCCATCCGCGACTCCGGCAAGCCGGCGGTGGACCTCACCGACGACGGCGAGGCAGGACCAAGCGGCTTGGTGAAGGACGAGCCCGTCGAGGAGCGCGTCAAGCGAGGAGGTCGTCACCGACGACATGTACAACTTCCAGCGAGTACTACGACGCCTCCGGCCGCCGCAAGTGGTTCTAGATTAGGTTTAGTTTAAATTTAGTCAAATTTCGTTCGAATCTATGTAAGTTTGGACGAATCTAATCGAATCTCGTTAAGTTTAAAATTTCCGAAATTTTATTTGGGGGACGCGACTGGGGAGCGACGTCCCCCAAAGGCGGCACGAACAAAACACGTCCCCCAAACGCTCAATCCGGCGCGGTTTGGGGATGCTTTGGGGGACGCGGCTGGAGATGCTCTTAGGGCATCTCCAACCGAGCTACCCAAACAGATAGATTAGATTTGGGTCCGCGCGTCCGAGCATCTCCAACAGGCGACTGGCGCGCTATAAGTAGGTTCCAGCGCGCTGTAAACACATAGCGCGAGCAGCGGTGACATGTGCCCCACCGAAAGCGGCATTTTGCCGCGCGTGCTCGGGCGGAAAAAGTTCTCCTCCGTTGGGCGCACCATTTTGCAGCGCGTGGCGCGGCCCGAACGGCTACTGCGACCTTTCTCCATTCAAAATAAATCAAATAATTCAAATAAAACACGAAATTTTAATTGAAAATAGGAAATATATTAAAAGTTCAACGATACATCGCGATATTTTATTGTAAACTAGTCTAATCCTACTCCGATTCCCAGTCCGACGAGTGGCTGCTCGGAGTAGTCTCCGACACCGGCGTCGAAGTCCACTCGAAGGAGGAGGAGGAGAGGATGATGGTGGACGGTCCTGCGCCGTTTTTCTTCTCCGCCTCCTTCCTCGCCGCCTTCTCGGCCCTCGCCGCGGACTCCGCCCACCGCTTGTCGTGACTCGCCTTTTTCTTCGCCTTCGCCGCCGCCTTCTCCTCCTCCTTTCGTGCGTAGAAGGCCTCCATGGCGGCGACGTCTTCAGGGAATTGGCGCGCCCACTCGAGGCGGAGGGCCTCGTCACGCTCGGCGATGAGGAGGCGCTGCTGCTCGCGTGTGATTACCAGCGGCGGCGGCGTGAGCTGCTCCGCCAGCTCCCGCGTCCAGACATCGTGAAAGTTCATAGTCCGGAGGGAGGATCCGAGGCGCCAGGTGACGGCGTCGTATGCCCGCGCCGCCACGTGCGAGGTGTCGAAAGTTCTGAGGCGGATCCGCTCGTCGCCGGAGCGGATCTCCGCGTCGAAACGACCACTCGGCCGCGCCCGAACGCCGTGGTAGCCGGAGGCGGGGCGACGGCGGGGAGGCATCTCGACGGAGGCGCGGAGGCGGAGCGTCGGCTGGAGGGAGAGCGGTGGGGAGAGAGAGAGGCAGCGCGTGGAAAGTTCAGACGGTTGGCCGCGTTCGTGCGTGTCGCGTTTATAGCGCGCGCGGCAGCGCACGCGGAAACTTTCCCACGCGGAATAGCGCAAATGCGTGGGCGTGGCAATTTTTTTAGCACGCACCTTTTCCCGCGTCCACTGGAGCTCCACGCTGGCGTCCGCGCGCGTCAAACCGACAGTTTTTTTAATCGCACGGTGTTTTAGCGCGCCTGTTGGAGATGCACTTAGGGACGGTCTGTATTCTGAGGGAAAAAATTCGAACGGAAAAGATAGAGATAAGGGAATCTCCAGCGGCGCGACGCATTTTAGCGTCCGCGCGCGTTCGTTTGCGTCGGCCCTTTTGGTCGAAATCGACCGCGCGTCCGTTTGCGTCGGGGGTGGCTCCAGCGACACGACGCATTTTTTTAGGACGAATCATTTTTTTTAAACATGAAACATAATTTAGATACTTAAAACATAAAAAAAACCCTAAACACCTACTGCTTCTCATCGTCGCTGTGCTGCTCCTCGTCGCTGTCGAGCACGATGAGCTCCAGTATGAGCCACGACCAGTAGCCATCCGGGGGAGCGTACGCTGGGCACGCCGCCGGTGCTCGAGGTTGAGGAGGCTGCGGCTGTGGCGGCGGTGGAGGCGCCCAGGGCTGCGGCTGTGGCGGCGGTTGAGGCGCCCAGCCATAATGCTGTGGCGGTGGTGGAGGGGGCGCCCAGGGATAAGGCTGTGGCGGCGGTGGCGGCGGTGGAGGAGGCGCCACCGAGTCCAGGAGCGCCTGTCCAAGGGCTTCATCCGCCGACAGGCCCGGTGGCATGACGGCGGTGGCGTAGCGGGGCAGCGGCGGCTGCACAGGCGCGTCGTACTCGGAGACGAGGACGCCGAGCTTCGCCATCTCGTCGTCCGTCATGTTCTCCGGGAACTCGAAGTTCCGGCCTTCCACCATGGCCTGCTACCATTCGTGGAAGACGACAGCGACGTAGTCGTCGCTGTCGTCCTTCACCTCCTCACTATGGTACGCGAGCGCCTCGATGTAGTCGTCGTTGTCGTCGTACGCGGCGTAGGCTTCGTCGTCGTCGTCGTCGTCCTCGCGGTCGTCGGCGTCATTGTGCTGCATCTGCTAACGTCGCGTCGGCGCCTGCTGACGACGAGCCGGCGGTGCAGGGCCGAAGGGATAATCCCTGTCGCCCATGAAGCCAGCCCTTCGTCTCCTGTCCGTCTCCGTGGACAGGTACGTACGCCAAAGCTCCGAGTCGATGGCGTACGCCGGATCGGCACGGAGGTCCGCCGGCAGATACCGCCTCCTGCGCCGGATCTCCGCGGTCCGATCAGGCTCGCGCGCAGGTACTGGAGGGATGGGCACCCGGTGGTAGCTGAGCCGCCAGGCAGCTGCACGCCGGACCAGGGGTCGTCGCACGACATCCATTTGCCGTGCATGAGCGCCCCACCGTGACGGGGAGTGGGATCTTCTTGCTGCCGCTGCCGGAGGCCTCGAAGTCGTTCTTCTTCCCCATGGCGCTGCGGCGGTGGTGGTGCGAGTGAAGGTGTGGGCGAAGGAGCGACGCGGCTGGTGGACTTTTAAGGGCGGCCGCGCGCGGGATACGATGCCATTGAAGGCGGCGCGAAGCCCGGCCCGCCGCCCGCCGGTGCGCGCGAGAACAGGAAGCCGCGCCATTGATGGCGAAGGCTGCGGCGCAGACGCGGAAGCACTGACCGCCGAAGCGGTGCCCTCGGTGCAGACTCGCTGCCAGGCGGGCCCGGTGGAGACGCGAGCGGACACTTTGTGCTTCCGTGCAGCGTCCGCAGAGATGCAAACCTGGCGCATATTTGGGCCAGGTTTGCGTCTCCCCGGACGGCCCGGTCACTTTGCGTCGCGCCGCTGGAGAGGGTGCCAGACGCATTTTCGGTCAAAGCGGACGCAGCGTCCGTTTGCGTCGCGCCGCTGGAGATGCCCTAAGGGGTGCGGAATCAAACCAACCGATGCCGTCCGTGCATGAAGTTGCACAGATGGTCGCATGCTCGCGGCACAGGCAAGCCGCGTCCGAAAAGACTGATGTGTAGTTTGCAATACGAAAAGGACAGCGCTGAGGATCCTCCGGAGGCTGCAAACCCACCAGCCTCCGGGTCCCCCACCATTGGATCAAACCAATTTGAACCGTTAGATCGACTTCTGTGTCCAGTTTTGTCTCAAAATTCCACTTTTGCTTCATTGAAGCGAAAAACCTCCCGCTTTTGCTTCATTGAAGCAAAAAAACGGTTCGGCTAAAATAGAAGGAGAGCTGCGATGACTTTCCAGACTTTGTTTCGTCGCAACAAAAAAAAGTCCCGCTTTTGCTTCATTGAAGCAAAAAACGGTTCGACTAAAATAGAAGGAGAGCTACGACAACTTTTCAGACTTTGTTTCGTCGCAGCAAAAAAAGTCCCGCTTTTGCTTCATTGAAGCAAAAAAAGGTTCATCTAGAAGTAAATAAAAATGGACCTCGTCGGAGTCCTTGTAGCAACAAAAATGTACTAAAGTAGCATAACGACAAAACATTTGTAGCAAAAGATTTATCATAGTGAAAATACTAGTTGTCGGTGCACCACCGGTAGCATCCCAACTCTGGCTGGCACTATTACTGACTGTTGGTAGCATCGTCGTGGGTTGTTGGCAGCATTATCGTTTGTCCTTTGCAGCACCTTCGCCGCAGCCGCTGGTCGCATCATCCGCCTTGCATTAGCGCCTCTTCCTGTCGCGCCGCCTTGCACCACCGCCATTGCCTGTCGCCCAGCCTTGCACCACCGCCGCCGCCTATCGCGCCTTGCAGCACCGCCGCCGCCGGTCGCATCATCCGCCTTGCAGCAGCGCTGCCGCCTGTCGCGCCGCCTTGCAGCACCGCCGCTGCCGATCGCAGCATCCGCCACGGTAGCATCAACGACCTTCATTGGCAGCACCCCCGCCCAACAATGGTAGCACAACCACTCTTCCTTGGCAGCACCAGCACCGGTTGCAGCATCGCCTACCGCTGATGGTAGCATCGACAAACTTCATTGGTAGCGCAGCCGTGGTAGCACTACCGATCGACATCACCGACATCCTTGATGGCAACATCTATTCATGCCGGTGGAAGCAACTACGCCCACCGCTGGCAGCATGACGTGGTCGTCTTTTGCAGCACTAGGCGTGGATGCTTGCGACTGCAGATTCGCCGGCGGCGCCAAGTTTGAAGCAGTACCAGATGCCATTACAGGGATGGAGTCGGGGCCTACGTTGCTGGGGATGGAGGCGTGCAGCCATCGTGGGGGATGGAGGCAGCGACGTGTGGATGGAGGCCACTGCTGCAAGATGGACGCATTGTAGTTTCTAGTTATGCACCGGCAGGTGCTGCAAGCGGCAGCGGAGGATGCTACCAAGGGCGTCAGTCGCTGCTACAATAGGCAGCAACAAGTGCTACAAGCGACGGCTGCTGCTAGCTACCAAGGGCATCGGGCGCTGCTACAACAGGCGGTGGCGAGTGCTACAACAGGTGGCGACGAGTGCTACCAAGGACCGCCGCGGCTGCGACAACAAGCGGCGGCGACTGCTACAAGCGGCGACGACTGCTGCTACCAAGGGTGTCGGCCGCTGCTACAACATGCGGTGATTGCTGTTACAGTAGCATCGCTTACTACTCGCCAAAGACATTGCCGGAGACCACGCCGGAGACATTGTAGCACAACATTTATACTAATTAAAGTAACAAAACCATGGAACAGTTTGTAGCACCACCGACAAACTTTTGGAAGCACCTCCGGCCACCACTGACAACTCCGACGGTCAAGCGCACAGCTCGCCTGGCGTAGGACGCAGAGGAGATGGAGAAGAGGCGGGCGGTTGATGGCGATTAGAGCCCTCTCCCTGCCACCGTGGTAGGATTCCCCCATGCTGGCGTCGGGACAAACCTTGGAGGTGGATGGCGAGCAGCTAGGGTTAGATGCGGCTCGTGAAGGAGGACGAGAAATTGCTCTGGCGGGGCGGTGAGGCTGGAGGAGCGTCGTCGTGGACCTCCACCAGCGCGCGGAGGTGAGCGTGCGCGGTGGATCGAGTGAGGCGGATCTCCGCCGCCGACGAGGGAGGTGTTGGAGAGATGTGGGAGAGGAGATGCAGGGCGGCGCGAGCCGTCGAGAATAGGGAGGCGCGGCCGCGCGACGCCGGCATGGTGGTTTGGCAGACGGCGCCGGCGTGGTTGTTGGCCAGAAGAACGAAGGGGAGAGGAGTGGATGGAGGAGGTTGGGAGGAGATACGGTGTTGGTGGGGCTCGTGCTGCGTCGTTTCGGTCCAGAGCCACGTGGTGGTGTCGGTTGACCGCATGATCGAAACGATCGAACGGCCCCGCGTCCGGAGGCTGCGAGCCGCGCGTCCTCCGCCTGATAACGAGCATTTTCCATACGAAAATGCTTTAATTCCGTCGGAGGATCCACGAAAAGCAACCTCCGGCTCCAACTGCTGACACGCGTCCACTGCAGCGATTGGTGAGGGCCCCACTGGCAACCGTCCTTCCGTACGAGATCCTGTACACGCCGCGGGGTGGCCCTCTGGCCATGACACCGCCGGCGAGATCCCGCCCACTCGCTGGACAGGGGGCGTCCTCTGCCGCGCTACAAGGTCGATCCATAGACCAACGCTTTCCTCGTCCCGCTATGACCGCGATGGCCTTCACTTTCGCGAGACGCCCCGTCGCCGGCATCCACCTTCACCGCCTTCGAAGCGTCGCTGTCCGTCCTGCAGGCCGCCGCCGGAGCCTTCCCGTTGATGCCGTCGGCGCTCGTCTTGCAGATCGCCGTCGAAGCGTCTCTGCGAACGCCGCAGCCTCATGGCTGGCCTCTACATCGTGGGGCTCTTCGCAGTTCCGCGACCATCAAGGGGCTCCGAGCCGCCGGCCTCTTCATCGCCCACGTCACGTCGCCCGTGTCACCTGGAGATGGTGGCCACGGTGGAGGCGCTCTTCGACCTGAAGCCAGTGTCGCGGTCTCATCTCTCCTTCATCCTGCTCCGGCCATAGCTTTCCGGCGGAGTGGACGTCGCCTGCAACGGTACTACCACTACAATAATGCTGGCCTGCAGGCAGCCGACGATGCTGCAAAAGTATGTTGGCGTTGCTATGGATGATGAGCGACGTTGCTGCAAAGATATGGCGGCAACGCTACCAGGCTTGCAAGGCGGGTTCTGCCACCACATGACAGTGTTTGCTACCAAGGTAGCATGGTGGTGCTGCCATGGCACAACAATGACGCTGCCAAGTGGCATAACCGTGTTACCATCAGTGCTGCAAATTATCAGCGGCGATGCTACCAACATTTAGTGGCGGTGCTGTAAGAAATTCACAGTGCTGCCAGACGGAGTTCAGATGATGTCGGCGGTGCGCCGACGAGGAGTAGATGACGATGCTACAATAGTGTAAAGCTTTTGCTACAAATGGTCTACAATATTGCTACTTTAGTATAAAATTGTTGCTACAACATCTCCTGCGAGGTCTCCGGCGAGGTCAGTTCAACTTCAATAGCACGAATTTTTGCTACAAGGTCTCCGACGAGTCTCCGGCGAAGTATGGTGCTCCGGCGAGTCTTCGGGAACTCACCTTCTGTCGAACCTTTTTGGCTTCAATGAAGCAAAAGCGGGAGGTTTTTTGGCTGCGACGAAGGAAAGTCTAAATGAGTCTCCAGCAACTCTCTTTCTGTTTGTAATCGAACCGTTTTTTGCTTCGGGAGGTTTTTTTGCTGCGACGAAGCAAAGTCTAAATGACTCTCCAGCAACTCTCCTTCTGTTTTTAATCTAACCGTTTTTTGCTTCAATGAAGCAAAAACGGGAGGGTTTTTTGCTACGACCAAGCAAAGTCTAAATGAGTCTCCAGCAGCTTTCCTTATGTTTTTAATCGAACCGTTTTTTGCTTCAATAAAGCAAAAGCGGGCCTTTTTTGCTGCGACGAAGCAATATCAGGATTTTTGGCTGAGAGTGGACACGTGGCGCTCAGGGAAGCAGGAGGCTGGAACAATTCTAACCTCCGGAGGATCCTCAGCAGTATCCTTTGCAATAGCACAACATCGTGCCTAAAATCGCGTGATTCTTGTGGAACCATGTTTGATCTTATAAATGTACTAGAAACCGAAGGTATCCAAATGGAAAAGGAACGTGTGATAACCGGAAGTTATTAAAGAGGATACCTGAAAGCAGCCGGTCACCAAGGAATTTCCCATGCAAGAAAAAAGAGAAATAAATTCCACTGAAAACTGATATGCCCGGATCTGTAGGAACGATTTCCATCTACAGTGGCAAAATGCTAACCTGGCACACGGCTAATCTTTCAGCAAAGAGGTGTAACTTTGATATAGGTAATAATTACTGTAATCAATTCAGAATATGCATAGATACAGAGATAGATCCGCTTGAAAATTCAAACTGAGAAACAACTGCCATTTTGACGAGCACCCTTGAGTTTATTCTGAAGATTGACCTATACAGGTCACATCGATGCACATCCATGAGTAGCAATAATTTGATTATCAAAGCCATGCCTCAAATTCGAGAAAATTAAATATTAGTCCTCTCTGTCATATCTTCTCCATACAACTGATTACTTGCTAGTCTTAACAACAACAAAATCCTTGAAATCAATTATGCATCTATTACAGGTACTATATAAAGATGTGAAATAAGCCACATATTTATGACACGCCCTATAATTTGTATTTTCAAACAGAGGAAGCGACCATTACAAAGAATAATTGTAACTTTAGTATAGGCAGGTACAAAGAAAACAGCTGTAGAAATGGCCAATGCTAGCATAGCAAATGAAAACCAGAAGGGGAGTCTGGTATTCATGCTATATAAGGATGCATGAACGACTGAAGTACAAAGAACAAGATGTAAAAAACATATATTCTTTGTACGAGAGATAGGAAGGATATCTCAGAAAAGAAGATTGGACATCATGATTTGATACGAGTACACACGTAGATGGATACGGAGTTAGAGCATCTCGGGCTGAAAAATCGGCGAGCTATAAGTAGGTTCCAGCGCGCTGTAAACATATAGCGCGCGCAGCGGTGATAGGTGCTCCACCGGAAGCGGCATTTTGCCGCGCGTGTTCGGATGGAAAAAGTGCTCCTCCGCCGGGCGCGTCATTTTGCAGCGCGCGGCGCAGCCCGAACGGCTACTGTGACCGTTCTCGATTCACAATAAATCAAACAATTTAAATAAAACACGAAATTTTAATTGAAAATAGAAAATATATTAAAAGTTCAAGGATACATCGCGACATTTTATTGTAAATTAGTCTAATCCTACTCCGATTCCTAGTCGTAGTCCGACGAGTGGCTGCTCGGAGTAGTCTCCGACACCGGCGTCGAAGTCCACTTGAAGGAGGAGGAGGAGGAGGAGGAGGAGGAGGAGGAGGAGGAGGAGGAGGAGGAGGAGAGGATGATGGTGGATGGTCTTGCGCCTTTTTTCTTCTCCGCCTCCTTCCTCGCCGCCTTCCTCGCCGCAGACTCCGCCAGGCGCTTGTCGCGGCTCGCCTTTTTCTTCGCCTTCGCCGCCGCCTTCTTCTCCTCCTTCCGCGCGTAGAAGGCCTCTGTGGCGGCAACGTCTTCGGGGAATTGGCGCGCCCACTCGAGGCGGAGGGCCTCGTCGCGCTCGGCGATGAGGAGGCGCTGCTTGAGCTCCCGTTGGCGGCGCTGCTGCTCGCGCGTGATGACCGGCGGCCGCGGCGCGAGCTGCTCCGCCTGCTCCCGCGTCCAGACATCGTGAAAGTTCATAGTCCGGTGGGAGCGTCCGAGGCGCCAGGCGACGGTGTCGTACGCCCGCGCCACCTCGTGCGCGGTGTCGAAAGTTCCAGGTGGATCCGTTCGTCGCCGGAGTGGATCTCCGCGTCGAAGCGGCCGCTCGGCCGCGCCCGAACGCCGTGGTAGCCGGAGGCGGGGCGGCAGCGGCGCGGAGGCATCTCGACGGAGGCGCAGAGGCGGAGCGTCGGCTGGAGGGAGAGCGATGGGGAGAGAGAGGGGCAGCGCGTGAAAGTTCAGACGGTTTGCCGCGTTCGCGCGTGTCGCGTTTATAGCGCGCGCGGCAGCGCACGCGTCAACTTTCCCGCGCGGAATAGCGCAAACGCGCGGGCGCGGCAAATTTTTTAGCGCGCGCGCCTTTTTCCCGCGTCCGCTGGAGCTCCACGCTGGCGCCCACGCGCGCCAAACCACAGTTTTTTTTACCGCGCGGTCGTTTTAGCGCGCCTGTTGGAGATGCTCTTAGGGACGGGTCCGTATTCTGAGGGAAAAAAATTCGAAAAAAATTTGAACGGAAAAGATAGAGATAAGGGGTGCGGAATCAAACCAACCGATGCCGTGTCCGAAAAGACTGATGTATAGTTTGTTGAAAATATAAGCAAATATCCATATGAAATAATCCGAACAAGTAATTGATAAATCATGACTATGTAAACAAATAAACTAAACGTGCAGTCTAGTAAGATAGATGAACAGATCACATCTAAAGTAGACAAACCGATCGCATCTACCGCATATACTAGAAGAAGAGACTCTAATAGAAACTGAAATAGAAACGACAAGATCACATACTTCACAGCAGCGTCGTTGTCGCCCATGTTGAGGTTGTCGAAGAAGTCGGCGAGGTGCGGGAAGAAGTTGTCGGTGTGGAGGAACTCGTCGTCCGAGAGACGACGTCGTGCTGCCCGATGAGTCGCGCCGGAGCGCTCCCCAAAAACCTGATTGCCCCTCACCCGTACGGGTTCACGAGAGGCAGGGTTCCGGAGGCCTACTGTCCCGGCAGTCGGTGCACGCCGACGGACGGGATGAGGAAGACGAAGGCGGCGGCGCAATGAACTGGAAACAGGTAGTCGCATATGTGGCTCGTTCAGGCTAGGGTTCTCGTCCGCTTTTATATAGTGCGGTTCGGGAAGGTCGTGAGGCGCAGCCCACGTCCGAGTCGGCACAGCCACGATCCAGAAAAACCGGAAGGCAAAACGGCTGAGTAACGCGTCCGTTAATGACTCAAAATTGATTACACAATTAATTTCCCAAACAGCAAAAAGATAAGCTCGGCTCGGCGAGATTCCCGCAACCCGCGGCGCGTCGTGACGTGTCGTGACGAGGCGTGGCGAGGCGAGGCGGGCGGCGGAGGAGGAGGAGTGCGCGAGGGCTCTCTCTCTTCTCACTCACTTACTAGGACTAGAACAGCCCACCTTATATACCACTCCAACTCTCTCCCAACTAGCAATGTGGGACTAAACTTTAGCCCCCACTAGTGCTGCCACTGATTATTGGAATGGGCCATGTGAGTTTCAGAATTTGGTAATGGGCCATGGGCCAAAGGCCAAATGCCCAAAATTCCAGCAATCCCCCACAAACTCTCATTGGCACATTTCAACAATAAGTTTCCAGAACATTGTTTTATATACCGGTATGTCGTGGAGACTGTTAAGTTGAACTTCCACTTAAAGCTTCATATTACACTAGATTGCAACTTGGATAGTGGACTATGCCTTGAACTACAAGTTTTACGCGCACTAGCTTCATACAAAGCCTAGACCGATACTAGGCTGCCGCGAGGTTTCCTCGAGGTTTGGAGCTTATACGTCATACTCCAGGGCCTTTCATGAGTTTACTAGAGAGCACCCAACTCTCATAGATTGCGACGTTTAACAATCAGACTCATATAGGTGTGTTCTTCAAAAGATGTTCTGCAGGACAACATCTTTGCTAAAATAAGCCACTTAGAACACATTAAGATAATTATCAACCTGTCATACAGATTAGGAGAGTATTGCATCTTACGGAGTGGTAAAATTGCTATAGGGATATATACTCTCCTCCCGGTGACCAACGAGCTTGTCTCCCGATTCTAATTCACGGGATCTCCGATCACATAGAGTGGGTTACCACCGTGGGCAGCTCATAGTGTGGGTCTCATACCCATCTCCCTCGATGCATTTTCTATCACATTTCGTGATAGTCCCTTTGTGAAGGGGTCTGCCGAGTTTCTAGACGTATGGATATAATCCAACGCTATAACTCCGGAGTTTCTCATTTTCCTGACAGTTTTCAATCTCCTCTTCACATGCCTTGATGACTTCATATTATCCTTAGAACTCGTTTACTTTGACGATCACGGTTTGATTATCACGGTTCATAGGAATAGCGGGTATTGGTTTCTCAACCACGAGGTAAGTCCATCAAGAGCTCACGAAGCCACTGCGCTTCAACGGTGGCTGTGTCTAATGCTGTGAGTTCCGCTTCCATAGTTGACCTCGTAATGATGGTCTGCTTGCAAGACTTCCGGAAAACGAGCGCCACCTCCAAGTGTAAACAAATAACCACTTGTGGCCTTAGTCTCATCGGCATCAGATATCCAATTTGCATCACTATAACCCTCAAGTACCCTTGGATACCCGAGTATAGTGAATGCCATAACTCGCGATGCCTTTCGGATAGCGCAAAACTCTCTCAAGAGCATGCCAATGAACATCTCCAGGTCTAGACACAAAGCGGCTGAGTTTACTTACAGCAAAGGAGATGTCTGGCCTCGTGGCGCTGGCTAAATACATAAGCGAGCCAATGATCTGCGAATATCGCAATTGATCTCTAGCAATCCTTTTATTCTTACGAATTATCACACTAGGATCATAAGGCGTTGGAGAAGATTTGCAGTCACTATACCCGAAGCGACTCAGGATCTTTTCCACATAGTGGGACTGAAGCAATGTAATCCCACCATCGTCATCCTTCAGCAGCTTGATGTTTAAGATCACATCAGCTACTCCCAAGTCCTTCATCTCAAAACAACGAGATATGAACTCCTTGACCTCCTTAATCACAGTAAGGCTGGTCCCAAATATCAATATGTCATCGACATAGAGACAAAGAATAACTCCCTCGCCCCCACCATGGCGATAGTATACACACTTGTCAGCTTCATTTACAACAAAGCCTTCAGCGGTTAAAGTTCTTTCAAACTTCTCATGCCACTGCTTAGGCGCTTGCTTAAGCCCATACAAAGACTTCAGTAATTTACACACCTTTCCTTCTTGACCATCTACTACAAATCCATCAGGCTGCTCCATATAAATTTCCTCTTCAAGCTCTCCGTTTAGGAAAGCAGTCTTAACATCCATTTGATGAACGAGAAGACCATGTGAGGCAGCCAAGGATAGTAGCACTCGAATGGTGGTCAATGCGGCAACAGTGAGTATGTATCAAAGAAATCTTCACCTTCTTTACGGGTATAACCCTTGGCCACAAGACGTGCCTTGTACTTTTCAATAGTACCATCGGGCCTAAGCTTTTTCTTGAACACCCACTTGCATCCTACAGGTTTGCACCCATAAGGACGATCAGTAACCTCCCAAGTTCCATTAGCTAAGATGGAATCCATCTCGCTACGGACAGCTTCCTTCCGAGTAGTCGGCATCACGAGATGCATAGGCTTCGAAATAGAAGTGGGAGTATCATCCACAAGGTACACAATGAAATCATGACCAAAAGACTTTGCAGTCCTCTGTCTCTTGCTCCTTTTGGGAGCTTCATTGTCATCCTCCACAGGATTATCAAAGTGTTCTATAGCCATGGTAGGTTCAGGAAATAATTCCTGAGTAGATGAACTGGGCATCTCCTGAATTGATGAGCTAGACGTTTCCTTCATAGGAAAGATATCCTCAAAGAAAGTCGCATCATTCGACTCCATAATTGTACCAACATGCATGTCGGGTACCTCAGATTTTACTATCAAAAATCTATAGCCAATGCTATGAAAAGCATATCCCGAGAAGAACACAATCCACGGTTTTTGGTCCAAGCTTGCGCTTCTTGGGTATTGGCACATTTACTTTCGCCATACAACCCCAAGTTCGTAGGTAAGAGAGTTTCAATCTTTTCCTTTCCCATTCCTCAAACGGGGTAAGGGTTTTGTTCTTTGTGGGGACACGGTTTAGGACATGACATGCAGTCAATATCGCCTCCCCCCACCATGCCTTGGATAGACCCGATGTATCTAACATGGCGTTAACCAAATCAGTTAGAGTACGGTTCTTTCTTTCGGCCACCCCATTTGACTGAGGTGAGTAGGGAGGCGTCCTCTCATGGATAATACCATGTTCCGCACAAAAAGAATCAAACTCGTTGGAAAAATACTCTCCACCACGATCAGACCTTAGCCGCTTGATCTTTCGATCAAGTTGGTTTTCTGCTTCAGCTTTAAAGATTTTGAAGTAATTAAGAACTTCATCTTTAGATTTCAGGAGGTACACATAACAATATCGAGTAGAGTCATCAATTAAAGTCATGAAGTATCTTTTCCCTCCTTTTGTCAATTCGCCATTCATTTCACAAAGATCCGAATGTATAAGCTCCAGCGGTGCCAAGTCTCTTGCCTCCGCAGTCTTGTGAGACTTACGTGGTTGCTTTGCTTGCACACATACTTGGCACTTGGATTTCTTGACAATAGCAAATTTCGGAATTATATTCATATTCGCTAGCCGCGTCATGCACCCAAAATTAATATGACAAAGTCGTGAATGCCAAATATCGGACTCACTATCATTGCAAACATGATTAATAATTTGAGTACATATGTCTGACAGAGATAAGCGGAACAAGCCTCCGCACACATAACCCTTTCCAACAAATTGTCCACATTTGGAAATTACAACTTTATTGGACTCAAAGACCAACTTAAAATCATCTCGACATAAAAGCGATCCGCTAACGAGATTCTTATTAATGGAGGGAACGTGCTGCACATTCTTCAGTTGGATGGTCTTTCCCGAAGTAAACTTCAGATCCACCGTACCAACACCACGAACAGAAGCACGTGAGCCGTTTCCCATCAGCACGGAGGAAGTCCTTGCAACCTGATAAGAAGAAAACATAGACACATCAGAACATACATGTGTATTGGCTCCGGTGTCTATCCACCAATCAGGAGAATTACATACTGAAAGGACAGTAGGAGAAATACCGTACCCAACGTCCTTCATCTCGGTATCGACGCCAATAACAACATTTGCGGACTTGCCGCTGTTCCCACGCCGATCATGGCGTTACGGGCAATCGAGGAGCCCAATGTCCGGGAGCGCCACAAACATGGCAGTTCCCTTTCTTCTTATAAGGAGTCTTCCTCTTGAAGTTGGTTGAGTTTGAGGCTTTGTTCTTCTCGTCAAACTTGTCTTTTCCATTGTTCTTATTCTTAGACTTGTGGGATTGGAAGTTTTTCTTCTGTACCACATTGGCACTAGAACCTCCCTCAAAACTACGAGCGCGTGTGTCCTTTGCTCTCGCCTTCTCTTCCACATGAAGCGAGCCAATGAGATCCGAAACGGAAAACTCTTGTCTCTTATGTTTCAGAGAAGTAGCAAAGTTCCTCCATGAAGGAGGAAGCTTGGCAATAATACCACCAGCCACAAATTTGTCCGGTAAGGTACACTTAAACTGCTCGAGTTCTTTGGCAAGGGACTGAATCTCATGAGCCTGCTCAACCACGGAGCGCTCATCAGTCATCCTGTAGTCATAGTATTGCTCCATGACATACAATTCAGTGCCAGCGTCCGAGACCCCAAACTTGGCCTCGAGCGCATCCCACGCATCTTTGCCATGGTCGAAAGCCATGTACGGGTCAACAATGTTGTCCCCAAGAATGCTGAACAAGGCCGCCTTAAACATGGCGTCGACCTTCTCAAACTTTTCCTGCTCCTCTGCAGAGAGAGGCCCCTCAGGTCTAGCATCCGTGGCGCTAAAACAGCCTAGGTTTGTAGACCATAGAACTGCCTTTGTGCGCCACCTCTTGTAATGCATACCATCAAAGAGGGGAGGTCGAGTAGCGGCAGCAACGCTGCTTGAATTGATTTGCCTAAAATCAGGTTTTTGAATTGTTGAAAATATAAGCAAATATCCATATGAAATAATCCGAACAAGTAATTGATAAATCATGACTATGTAAACAAATAAACTAAACGTGCAGTCTAGTAAGATAGATGAACAGATCACATCTAAAGTAGACAAACCGATCGCATCTACCGCATATACTAGAAGAAGAGACTCTAATAGAAACTGAAATAGAAACGACAAGATCACATACTTCACAGCAGCGTCGTTGTCGCCCATGTTGAGGTTGTCGAAGAAGTCGCTGAGGTCTGGGAAGAAGTTGTCGGTGTGGAGGAACTCGTCGTCCGAAGACGACGTCGTGCTGCCAGTAGTCGCGCCGGAGCGCTCCCCAAAAACCTGATTGCCCCTCACCCGTACAGGTTCACGAGAGGCAGGGTTCCGGAGGCCTACTGTCCCGGCAGTCGGTGCACGCCGACGGACGGGATGAGGAAGACGAAGGCGGCGGCGCAATAAACTGGAAACAGGTAGTCGCTTATGTGGCTCGTTCAGGCTAGGGTTCTCGTCCGCGCTTATATAGTGCGGTTCGGGAAGGTCGTGAGGCGCAGCCCACGTCCGAGTCGGCACAGCCACGATCCAGAAAAACCGGAAGGCAAAGCGGCTGAGTAACGCGTCCGTTAATGACTTGAAATTGATTACACAATTAATTTCCCAAACAGCAAAAAGATAAGCTCGGCTCGGCGAGATTCCCGCAACCCGCGGCGCGGCGCGTCGTGACGAGGCGTGGCGAGGCGGGCGGCGGAGGAGGAGGAGTGCGCAAGGGCTCTCTCTCTTCTCACTCACTTACTAGGACTAGAACAGCCCACCTTATATACCACTCCAACTCTCTCCCAACTAGCAATGTGGGACTAAACTTTAGCCCCCACTAGTGCTGCCACTGATTATTGGAATGGGCCATGTGAGTTTCAGAATTTGGTAATGGGCCATGGGCCAAAGGCCAAATGCCCAAAATTCCAGCATAGTTTGCAATAGCACAACATCGTGCCTAAAATCGCGTGATTCTTGTGGAACCATGTTTGATCTTATAAATGTACTAGAAACCGAAGGTATCCAAATGGAAAAGGAACGTGTGATAACCGGAAGTTATTAAAGAGGATACCGGAAAGCAGCCGGTCACCAAGGAATTTCCCATGCAAGAAAAAAGAGAAATAAATTCCACTGAAAACTGATATGCACGGATCTGTAGGATCGATTTCCACCTACAGTGGCAAAAATGCTAACCTGGCACACGGCTAATCTTTCAGCAAAGAGGTGTAACTTTGATATAGGTAATAATTACTGTAATCAATTCAGAATATGCATAGATACAGAGATAGATCCGCTTGAAAATTCAAACTGAGAAACAACTGCCATTTTGATGAGCACCCTTGAGTTTATTCTGAAGATTGACCTATACAGGTCACATCGATGCACATCCATGAGTAGCAATAATTTGATTATCAAAGCCATGCCTCAAATTCGAGAAAATTAAATGTTAGTCCTCTTTGTCATATCTTCTCCATACAACTGATTACTTGCTAGTCTTAACAACAACAAAATCCTTGAAATCAATTATGCATCTATTACACGCCCTATAATTTGTATTTTCAAACAGAGGAAGTGACCATTACAAAGAACTAGGAAGCATAGGCGCGGCGACACGCCGCGCCCGTGGAGCTATCTTTTTTCAAGATTATGGTGAAGCTGAATGACTGTACAATTGCCCTAAAAAAGAGTGGACATTTCAAATCATCGTGTGCTCTTGGTGGGTAGTCTTTGGCGTATTTAGTTAGTGAAACAAAGAGAGGGTGAGAACAGAATGGAATATTGTTATTTCATCAGGTGAGGGTCGCTGTTAGTGGCAGAAAAAAAGATATTATGGACAATGGTGCAAAATATAAACAGGCACTGCTGCAAGAAGAGATCATTACATAGTAGGTTTTTTCGCCATGGGTACTTTACATAGATCCGGGTTCTTGGTCATGACGCCATCAAAACTATAACTGCAAAATACAGACTTTACAGTCAAACAAAAGTGCATCATTGCATGTGTACATTGCCAGGCAGATTTAGTGGCGTAGGGGAGATTCAGACTGGCGACCCTGCTGATGCCCAAAATTAGCTGTTCTCTTCTGGACGCAAACGACCTGAAGATCCTTAGTATGCCGCATTGTCATCGTCATCATCATCATCAGATGAGAGGATGATGATTGTCTTCATTGTTCGCAGGGGAGCGGCAGGGATGGGTTCGGCAGCGAAGACTTGTCCGGGGTCGGTGTTGTTCTTGGCTGGGCCGGAGAACAAAAGAGCAAAGAAAATCCTTGCACTTCAAAAGACAAACAAAAGCTGCAGCCATGGGTAACTGAACATTCGGCACTCAAAGAGAGGCGAGAAAAGGGTTATTTGGAAAGCCACTGAACAATCAAGTTTGGCCCCATTTTGCAGATGCTAGAAATATTTATAAAATATTATGCTTGGCATTAGAAATCATTAGAGGCATTAGACATATTTGAAAATTTACTGAGAAGCACACGTGCGACTACATACAGAACAGAAGAGGGCAAAAGTATTTGTATGTAAAAAAGTAGAAGACAACTATACATGCAATCTCGACCTGAGAATCCAAAAGTTAAGCTCAACCTGGAACACAGCATATTTTTGTGCACATAGTTGTACAGTGTAACTGTATCACATTATGAAGGTCAGGTTGCCGATGTTCTCTTAGTTTCTGTGCAGCAAACTTCAGACCCTACAATCAGTGAACAGCAGGGACAACCTGCTCGAACAAAAGCAGTATGCCGATGCACAGCCAGACGCCGACGACAATACAGCAGCCCTATGAGAAGTTGTGTAGGGAGTAGTAACAACACAACAATTATAGGATACCCCAACAATGCTAGTAGGTCTTCATGCTTCTGCTAGAATCAAATAGACAGTCAAGAGTTTCAAGCCATTTTTAAACATGCTGTCTCGAAAGAAGGATTTGTGATAAGGGAAATTGAAAGAATTATGTTATGCTGGCTAAATCCATACGCACTGATAAGAAATTATTTGTCGGAAACGAACATGTTTCTTCCATAGCTCATATGTAATTTCGTAGTACTATCTAGTTAGTGCACTCATGTATATATTTAGACAATCAAAATATTTTGAGGTTGCAGTCCGTGTACAGACATGGGTGGAATTTTCAAAAAAATGGATGCTGACATCTGTAGTATATATGCCCAATAAAGTATATCTAACTGACCTTCCAGGGAGGCTAAATTTTTTTGGGAGTTCAACAATCCCAATTAAATAGAATGCAATATAACCAAACCATTCTCACTACAGTTCTCTAATATTCAATAGAAGTTTCAGTGTATGGAAGTAGTTACACCCTTAACAGAAAGATATACGAACGAAACCTATGTAGAGAAAGAACTTGAGCAAAAGCAACACACTATTTAGAAGGTGTGCCATTTGTACATTTCTGCTGTACCAACACTACGGAAGATACAGTGACACTGATTCTGCTATAGAACACATGTGGTTTCATGTATTCTTATAGAACATAATAAATCACATTGGCATGCGTCATGAGTGCCTAACCTGCGTATTAGAATATTGTTGGCATATTTCGCATAGGTTTTCTTCTTTCCATCTTCTTGCGGTGCATTTGCAAATGCCAAAATTAAACCTTTATCAAACCATAGACACACGATCAGATGCCAATTTAAAAGGAAAACGGGATTACAAAGTGAACATAATTACGAAGTGAATATAAATTCAGATAAAACAAAGTCTGACCTCTTTTGCACCACTGGCTTCGTTTTAGAGGAAAAAATATGATACTTCTATAGAGGAAACCATGGACTTCCTATGGCCAGCAAGATCCATGAATGAGAATTAAGATTTTCATATCCAGCAACCAAGAAATAAAACAGATCATATGCTCCCAAGCTTCTCTTGATCGGACATAATTGATACCTGCAATTTGTGGATTTGTTCTAAAAGGAAGTTGCAACTGAAGAACCTTGTTTTAAATTAAACAAAGGACCTACACTTGCAATCATCACAGTTAGTAAAATAGTCAGATCTACTCCTTCCACTGTGGCATGGTTGATCAAGAAAATACCACAAAGGACTAATCAAAAGTGAAATAAAACAAAGGGAATCACCTGGATTTGGAATAAGGAAATCTCACCAGATCTAGCATGAGGAAAAGTCATGGTCAGCTTACCCTGTATCGCAGCGATGCTGGAGCAGATGGAAGACTGGGAGGATGAAAGATAGGCTGCTGGAAGCGCACAACCACCTCCATCCCAGCGCTCCTCACATCCCACAACCGGCCGCACTCCTCCCGCCAAAATCTCTCACCTTCTCTGTCCCCTTCCCGCTAGCTCGCCCAACAACGCTGGCCACGGTGCACGTTGCTCATCTGCACCAGATCCCCTCGGCTAGGTTCCCGACTGGCCCCTCCCGCTCGGGCGTGAACTCCTCTACCTCTCCACGGCTACAGGCCGCCGACCCTCGAGCGCCTCCATCGATGATGATGCCCGGCTTCCGAGTCCAGACCCGGGCGCCTCGTTTTCCTCGGAAGAGAGATGGGAGTGGGTGCGGGAGATAGAGGGTGGAGGAGATGAGGTTCCAGTCAGCGGCAACGAAATAGAGAACGAGACACCTAGACTCTTCAACCGCTGAAAATGGGACACGTTTGCAAGGGAAAGAAGATCATGAGATGTCTAGACTCTAGCACGATCGTAAACAGAGAACGCAATTACCGGATCACCGGAAGAAATAACGGAATAAAAACGGTAGCCGGTAACCTGACGTCTAAAGGAAAAAAGGAAGTAAAAACTACCGCTTGACGGAAACAACACAGCGCTGACAACCATCGCACGCGTCACGTAACTATTGAAGGGGCGAAGCGATAAATAGCTCGTCTACAGTGCATGAATCAATCTGAAAACGTTAATCTGACCAACTTTTATATAGTGTATAATAATAATTGTAACTTTAGTATAGGGAGGTACAAAGAAAACAGCTGTAGAAATGGCCAATGCTTCACGGACTGAGCATAGCAAATGAAAACCAGCAGGGGAGTCTGGTATTCATGCTATAAGGATGCATGAACGATTGAAGTACAAAGAACAAGATGTAAAAAAAACATATATTCTTTGTACAAGAGATAGGACATGATATCTCAGAAAAGAAGATTGAACATCATGAACTAGAATATGTAAGGTAAAACAGAAGAGGATATGCAATGTCTAAAGTATGAACACAGTGGGATATGTGGCTACAAAACGATATGCACTGGATCCATCAAAAAATAAAGAGAAATATGCACGGAAGAAGCAGAATTGCAACTCGGACATTATCATAATTCCATTAAACAGAACCAAAACCAAGACAGAATTTAAATATATCTGTTTCTTTCAGGTTGTCGTTATACAAACAAACATTTGGAAACAAAACGTTTGTGTTGACACGAATCTGACAATCAAACTGTTCTAGCCACTATACAGAGGAGCAAATAGAGAAACTTTTGACATGTATACACAGGGAGGTAGAGATGTTCGACTGGCCGACCAAGGTTTTCGCATAGATCTCCAAATGCCTTTACAGTTTCAACATGCACCATTGCAATCTCGCACCTTTCATGTTATCCTATTATATAACAGAAATAATTGCATTTACAACTTGATTTATTAGAAGTTAACCAAGTAGACATCATCTAAAAATATCCTGGCCCAGCATGATCATCATAATCTACCTCGATACTAAGCAGAGCCACCAGGCCCAACCAGAAAGCATGTAGCACATGTCAAATCAGAAGCTCAGAAGCTTAGTGGCGGATAAGAACAAGAAAAGAGAAGAGGCATTTTTCTTAGTAAAACATCTAACTATCTCATCAAGAGGGAGGTAATAGATCCATATACAAAGTTGCAAGGGAAAGATGTGCAAACAAAACATGAAGATGATATGCATACAGTAGTGCTAATGATCCCCTCAAGATACTGCAGTCACACCGACTCTGGTGAGAAGAAAGAGCCAGTCAGAAATTGTAGAATGCACAATAGTGTTCCGGTAGCTTCCTTTCCATCACTACTTGCATAATGATTAACAGCAACCACGGGATACGACGAGTTTGCTGGATAAGCATATCATCCATTGTCAATGGTCATGACAATCAGCCTTCTTAAATAAGCAGGCCAAACAAAAGAAGTGGTAAATAACATAGAAGTCAATAAAAGAGAAACAAAACGAAATGAACCTCCTCCGCATGGATTGAAGTATGACAAGTGATTTCGCTAAAAGCAGGGGAACTAACATAAATAAGTAAAATGAGAGTAACACTAGGGAATCATGACATGTTCTTCAGTAGCAGCTCTGTATGATAGATAACTACACAAGAACTAGCTGCATTATATAGATCACGTGGGTCATTCTTCTTTGAGGAGTTGAATTAAATCAATTAATTAACACTAAACTGCTAACATAGAAACCTCCAAAGATCACCATCCAACAAAGACTTTGTATGCATTTTAACAAAGGGTAGTGTGCCATGAAATAAATTTACCTGGTTGAAGTACAACATACCTGCCACAACCTCCACTCTACCCCTAAGCAATCTTACTTTTATGTCTGCGCTTTCCAATACAAGAGCTTCTTGGAAGAGATAGATAAACTCATGGATGAGATCCACCATGATATGCTCACAGACATCCACAATCTTTTTGCCATTAGCAAATATATAATGCACCAGACAGCCCTTGCGCGCCCAAATAGAGGGCACATGGATCAATGTCCATAGGATGCACGCCCAACAGGCACGCACCCGACCAGAACACCGTGGTTGCACCATCACTCGGCTCCACCCTGGTGAATGCAAGGAAGAAATACACGTCCAAATAGTTGAGAGGGAGCTCTGAACCATGTCAAGGCCATTGCAGTTTTAACCTGCACCATTGTCATGATAATCATTGCACCTTTTGTTTTATCATATCACATAACAAAAATAATTGCATTTGCAACTTGATTCAATAAAATTTAAGCAAGCAGACATCTAAATGTATCTCGTCCCAACATGATCATCACAATCTACCTTGATACTAAGCAGAGCCTCCATGCCGAACCAGGGAGCACATCACACATGTCAAATCAGAGGGCTCAGTAGCAGATGAGAAATCGATGCAAGAGGGATCTGTTTTAGTAAAACATATCACGATCTCATCAAGAGGGAGTTAATAGATTCATACATGAAGTTGCAAAGGAAGATGTCCAGAACAAAAACTTGAACATTATGCATACAGAAGTGGTACTCATATACTGATCTATCATGGTATTCTCACTGAAATCTATAACCTTCTTCCCCTTGGCAGACATATAATCCACCAGACGGTCCTTGCGTGTGCAAATAGATGTCAGATGGATCAATGTCCATTTGATGCACGCCCAACAGGTACACAACGGATCAGAACAGCACCGTGGATCCATCACTTAGCTCCATCCTGGTGAATGAACGGAAGAAATACACGTCCAAATAGTTGAGAGGGGGCTCTGAACCACACCAAGGCTTATCAGCCGAGTCCTATGCAACAAAACTGAATCCATCGAAGAATTGGTACTTTGCAGGGAGCAAATTTATGTGTTCTCTATATTTCCCTTTCCCTGAAAAGAGAGACAACAGCAACGAAGTAGTTGAAGCTTCAAGTGAGATGCTCTTTCCATCAACTTTAGACATGTAATTTCCGGCCTTGACTATCTCCCCTTTCTCCAATAACATTCGGATGATAATATTTAACATACGAGAGCTGGGAGCACAACCACTCTTTTCCATTGATGAGAACATACTGTCAGCTTCTTCCACTGATCCTTCTTTCAGAAGATTCTGTATCATTATCCCATAAGTAGAAGCATTAGGTACCAACCCACTCGCTGATATCCCAGCAAACAAATCTTTAGCTTCTTTTCTTTTCCGAACCTTGTACATTGCATTAATCATGATATTGAGTATTGAAATATTAAACTCCACATTCATTGAACCTAATTTCTGGAACATGACGATTGCCTCATCGGTGCAATTATTTCTACAAAGTCCCCCAAGAATTATACTGTATGTGCAAATGCTCACTGTTGTTCCACTTTCGATCATCTCCTTGAACTTTTTCTTTGCAGCAACAGTTTCCCCGGAACGAAATAACCCATCCAGTATGATGTTATATGTAACGGTTGTAGGTTTAATTTTCTTATGCGACATTTCTCTAAACAGACTCAACCCATCATCGATACTTCCATTTTTAAGATAGCCATCAATAAGTGTATTATACGTAACAACATCAGGCTGAATGCCAACTGATACCATGGAATCAAGCACTCGAGATGCTTTCTCCATCTTGCCGACTAAGCAATATCCGTCAATCAGTGAAGTAAATGTAATGACATTAGGTGTCTCACCTATCTCCACAACCAAGTTGAAGATATCGTGTGCATCCAAAACCCTTCCTTCTTTGCATAGACTGTTAATTATTGAATTGAAGAACACAATGTTGGGTCGAGGAATACCTCTGTTCATCATTTCATAAACCAACTCCTTAGCTTTCCCTAAATTACCATGTGTACAACAACCCTGAATTAGGGAGTGATAAACAACTGCGTTTGGTTCTACCCCGATGTAAATCATCTGACTGAATTTGTCCATAGCATCAGCCAGCCTGCCCATTCTACAAAGTGAAGCTATTAGAGTTGAATAGGTGATTACATCTGGACTCACTCCTTGTTCCCACATTTGCGTAAGTATGAGCATAGCTTCATCCATCATTCCATGTTTAGCATATGCATCAATTAGGATATTGAAAACATGAGAGTCGGCTACAATACCATTGCTTGACATTGAATCAAAGAGATTAATCATATCAGCAAAGCATCCTTGAGACGCATAACCATGGAGCAGAGCACCATACGTGACGATGTTAGGTTTGTGGCCCTTGGCGGTCATGGAATCAAAAACACCTGCAGCTTCTTTGGTTCTTCCATGCTTGCAAAGGGAGGCCATGAACGCGTTCCAAGTAACAATATTTGGTACGAGACCCTGGCTTGTCATTTTTCTGAACAGTCTACTTGCCTCTTTCCACTTGCCCAAACTGGAATATCCATGTATGATGCTAGTATATGTCACTTCATTCGGCTGAACTCCTCTTTCAACCATTTGCCGAAGGAAGAACTCTGCCTTGTCCATCACTCTGGCCTTGCACAGCGCATCAATAATCGAGTTATATGTCACAACATCTGGCACAACCATTTGCTGCATTTCATGGAATAGATCACATGCCTTGCCAATTTCGCCTTCCTTAAAGAAGCCATGGATGACGGTGTTATATGCGACCACATCAGGGGAGCAGGCACCTCCTTCTTTCCTCACTTTTTGGAGCAAGTCGAGTGCTTGTTGGCTTCTGCCATCTTCACATAAGCCCTTCAGAACGATGTTGTATGATAAGGCATCAGGCACACACCCGAGCTCGGACATCCTATGAAACAGCACGTTCACAGCCTCGTCCGTGCGTTTTGCATAGCAGAGGCACTTGAGGAGGGTGCTGCCGATGATCACATTTTTCTTGAGGCCCGTCCTGAGGAGGAGGCCGAAGAAGGCAAGCCCTAGGTCCGGGCGAAGCGCGCGGCAGCAGCAGTTCATGAGGACGCCATACGTGTAGATTGTGGGCCGTGCCACCCGCGGGCCAGCTTCTTCTCGGCGCGCCCGGTTGAAGAGGGCGATGGCGAGGGCAGGCCCATCTCTACAGGCTGCGGAGTCCGGCGCACGGGCGAGGGCGGCGAGGAAGCCGTCCAGGGAGCGCTCAGAGACCGGGGCGGCCTGCCGTAGCAATTCGTCGAACAGGTGGTGCGCGTCCTCCGGGCTGAGCGTGCCGGCGCGGGCGCGCTCCGTGGCCGCGGCGAAGGCGGCGTGGGGAGACCAGGAGCGTGAGGGCCGTGCGGGGGAGGTGGTGGAGGAAAGGCGGCGGCGGATGGTGGAGTGGAGGCGAGTCATCAGGATCTGCCGGTGGCGGGGCAGAAAGCCGCCGCCCTGAGGTTCTGCTGTCGACAGATTCAGTTTCAGTTTGGTTGTGCAAACCGTTTGTAACAAACTGATTACTTTTTTCTTCTCATTCAGAAATATGGGCAGTCTCCTTGTTCTTCAAAGCGTTCTCTATGTGACATATATCTATTTATTTATGCCGTGTCAATGAAATGACTTACCGAACTGTGAAGAATAGTACGGAGTAGTAACATATACTACAATGTACAGTATCTAAACTTGTACGCCAGTTTCGGTTAAGTTGTCGTATTTCAATAATAATATATTGCAATACAAATTCACTATTGTTGATTAAACAGTTCTAAGTATGTATCAAAGAGTGTGTTTTCCAAGCTCTATCTTGTAAATATGACTCCAACCATCGCTTAAAAGTTGTCGTATTTCGGTAACATACATTTTAATTTTTTCAATGCGCGTTGGAGTCAAACCTTTCGAATTTTTAATTGCTAGTATAAAATTGTCATAAATATATAAATTGGATACTTGAAAATCATACGTGTATCCTCAGAAATAAGTCGTATAAAATATAATATTGTTTTATTTCAAAGATATATCGTAATGCAAATTTTACATTGTTGAGTAAACGATTATACATCGCAAAAGAAGAGTAAACCATATGTATGCATCAAAGTAGTGTGTTTCCTAGCTCCATTCTTGTAATAAATAAATACCATAATTATAAACTCCCATCATGGGCGAACACAGAGGGTGGGCCACCCCAGATTTCTGAAATTTTTAGTACTACCCCTATTATATTATCTAGAATTGAGCCCACTTGACTTTTTTCTTGTCGTTCCAGGCCGAAGAGCTCTATCGCTCTGGTTTCGTCGACTCATTCGCTTGCTCTGGCTCTGACGCTCGCTCCCCTGGTTTCCCGCTCGACCATGGTTCGTGAGGCCTAATCCTCGCCGGCGGCTCGCTCCCCCTAGCTGAGTCCCCCGCCGGCCGCCTCCCCTCGCCAGATCGCCTTCTCTGCGACTTCCCCCATTGGTAGGCGCTGCCCACATGCACTCCCGCTCTTCGCTCGGCAGCCTCTCGTTCCCGTCGCGCGGGACCGTCAAACGCAGCTGCGCAGGGGCGCTCGGCCGCAGGGCGCAAGCCACTCGCCGCTCGGCCAGAGGCAGACCGGCAAGGTTTAGCCGCTCGCCGCACTGCAGGTCTGTTGCTTTCGCACTGGGCAAGATTGACATTTCAGGGGTGAGAAGCCTGTCAGCGCACCAAGCATCACATCTCTTCTACATGAACCGTTGTGGCAATCATCGCCAGCTTCCCCTATCGCCCTACGGCTGACGTCTCAAGCATCCTGACGATGAGCGTCGTGCCTTTCCCTTTCGTGCTTTCATGTGCGACCTGAATGCCCTTTGTGTCTTAGTTGTAATCAGATTTCACGTTTCCAAGTTTTTTTAGATAACTTTGCAGCTGTCTTTCATGGAGCTTGCACTTTGAAATCTTGTTACTCTGCCTCTGGCTTCATGCAATGGAGCCAGGATGTCCCCCGTTAATTAAAAAAATGTTTAGTATTGATTCTATTGTAATTGTAGGATTTAAGTTTAGAATTGAATCAATTTCAAATTCTAGAATTGGTAAACTTTATCACAATTGGGGGCACGCATAAATTTTTTTAGAGGTGTGCCCCCTTCAACTTTTTATGCGTCCGCCACTGACACCCATAGAGGGAAAGTTGGATAAGATTAAGAAAGTACATGGGCTAGAGATATAGAAAATAAAAGTGGAAAAGGATTTTAACAGAAGGGAATTCCTAATCCAATAAAAAAAGCCATCTTGGTCTTAGTATGGATAGAGGATCTTCCTATTACTATTCCACTCTCAACTATGAGTTGATTTGATAGATCCGATATTTATAATATTTAATCGATTCCGTGTTATCAGAATGCAAGCCTTACCCTTGAATGTGCAGCTAGAAAAAGGTGTTTATCGATAAATTTTATCCCAACCTTCTTAGAAGATATCCTTACCAATGATTGTAACCCCTCTGATTAATCAATGAAGTTCCTGATTCGCAACAAAAAACAAATCTTTGAAATTTTAATTGGGATATAATATTATCAATATGGACAACTAAAACTTGAAAAATCATCTGCATGTCTTCGAAAGAAAACATACACAAGATTTTTTTCTCAAAGTACTTTCAGAACAACACTTTTTATTTCAGGAATATTTTGTAACAGACTAATGGTAAACTTGTATTTTAGACCATACTAGAGTCCAAATGGAGAAGTTCTTAGAACATCTCCAACATCCTTCCTATATTTGGCTTTCATTGTTAAAAACTGAAAATATAGCAATTTGGTTGAAAAACCTTGCTCCAACAACCTTTGTATAAGTGGTCTCCCCACCAAAAAAAAGCTAGCAAGCTTGATATATTGGCGCCGCCGGTTTGTATATTTGCAAAGCCAAGAGGCACTTCATATAATTAGGAAAGCACAGGACGGAGGGCCAACTGCCGCTCGGTGAAGCTTCCTAAGCCCTTCTCCCGCACAAGGCCGGAGCCGCACCGCCTCCTTTGCCATTGCCGCCCCATGGCCGCCGGCATCCCGCCTGCACCGCCACCTCTCGTGCCCATGCCGGGCCTTTTCTCGCCAAAAATGAGCATCCCCGCGGCCAAATCGAGCTCCACCGCTGAAAGGACACGGATGTCGCCTAGAGGGGGGGTGAATAGGCGGTTTAAAACTTTTACGAGATGGGCTTAACAAATGCGGAATAAAACTAGCGTTTACTTTGTCAAGCCCAAAGCCTATAAACTATGGTCCACCTATGTGCACTAACAACTTATTCTAAGCAAAGGTTCACCTATGTGCACCAACAACTTATGCTAAGCAATACAAGCAAGTATGTGATAGCAAGATATATATAACTTCAAGCACGATGGCTATCACAAGGTAAAGTGCATAAGTAAAGAGCTCGGGTATAGAGATAACCGAGGCACGCGAGAGACGATGATTTATCCCGAGTTCACACTCTTGCGAGTGCTAATCTCCGGTGGAGAGGTGCGGTGGCTTAGTGCTCCCGAACGCCACAAGAGGCTCACCTTGAGGTGTGGTTGCTCGATGCACACCAACGCCACAAAGGCCTCACCCTAAGATGTGGTACTCACACCACACACCGAACGCCACGAAGGCGCCTCACCTAAATCTCCGGTGACCCTCGCCACAAAGGCCTAGGTCACGGTTCCACTAAGGGATTTCCTTCGAGGCAGAAACCGGGCCTTACACAAAGGTTGGGGCACACATCCACAACTTAATTGGAGGCTCCCAACAAATCACCACAAAGGTCTAGAATCCGTCTAGGGTTCCAAGAACCCAAGAGTAACAACCTTCTTGCTTTCACCTCCACGAATCACCGTGGAGAACTCAAACCGATGCACCAAATGCAATGGCAAGAACACCACAAAGATGCTCAAGTCCTTCTCTCTCAAATTCCAACAAAGCTACAAAAGCTATTGGGGGAATAAGAGATGAAGAACAAAGAGACACTACAAGAAAAGTTGCCATGGCCGACGAAGTTGAAGTCGCGCCGTGGTTGCTGGTGTACCATGGCCGACGATTTTGGTCCCTCCGTGGTGCATGTCAAAACTTTTTTTTCTCGTTTTTGAGGCCACCTAGCCCGACGAAAGCGGCCAAAACGTCGCGTATGGTGGCCCGGGACGTGGTGCATCGCGAATTCTCGGGTTCGCCGGCCGAGTCAACGCAAATCCGCACCGCAGAGGGATGTAGGGCCCGAGATGGCAGCCTCTACGGCATTGTTTTTTCTCGATCGCGCCATCTCGTTCAACGTTCTCCGATCGAGCCGTTTACGATGCGGGATCATGGGTCCCGCATGTCATCCTCTATGAACCAAAATTCTTTCTATTCTTGGATTTTTTTGACCCCACGATTTACGGCTACTTCCTTTTTCTTTTGATCCCTTGCCGCCTTGGAAACGTTGAGACCGCTGTTGCTAAATGGGACCCGCATGTCATCCTCTATGTGCAATCAACTTTCTTTTCTTTGAGTTTTTTTGGCACCTCAAATTTGGTCACTTGCCTTTTCTTTCGATCCTCTGCCGCCTCTCAAACGGTGATACCGCTGCTGCTAGCTTGGGACCCGCATGTCATCCTCTATGCACTATAAAACTTTCTTTTCTTGAATTATTTTTGGCACCTCAAATTTGGTCACTTGCCTTTTTCTTTCGATCCCCTGCCGCCTCTCAAACGGTGATACCGCTGCTTGCTAAATGGGACCCGCATGTCATCCTCTATGTACTATAAAACTTTCTTTTCTTGGAGTTTTTTTGGCACCTCAAATTTGGTCACTTGCCTTTTTCTTTCGATCCCTGCCGCCTCCGAAACGGTGATACCGCTGCTTGCTAAATGGGACCCGCATGTCATCCTCTATGTACTATAAAACTTTCTTTTTTCTTGGATTTTTTTTGGCACCTCATATTTGGTCACTTGCCTTTTTCTTTCGATCTCATGCCACGTTTGAAACGTTGAGGAACCTGCTGGCTCATGGGACCCGCATGTCATCCTCTATGTGCTATAAAAGTTTCCTTTGTTGGATTTTTTCACCTTCGATTTTTGGCTTGCCTTTTTCTTTTGATCCCTGCCCACTTTGAAACGTTGAGTAAGCTTGTTGGCTCAAGGGACCCGCATGTCATCCTCTATGTCCATCAACTTTCTTTTCTTGGATTTTTTTCACCCCCTAATTACTAGCTACTTTCTTTTTCTTTTGATCTCAAGCCGCATTACAAACATTGAGACCGTCTGTTGCAAAATGGGACCCACATGTCATCCTCTATGTACAATAAAGTTTCTTTTCTTGGATTATCTTTTGCTCCGATATTTTGTCACTTGCCTTTTTCTTTCGATCTCATGCCGCCTTTGAAACGTTGAGTAAGCTGCTGGCTCATGGGTCCCGCATGTCATCCTCTACGAACAATAAAAGTTTCCTTTCTTGGAGTTATTTTTGACCCCTAATTTATGGCTATTTGCCTTTTTCTTTGATCTGCTGCCCCCTTTGAAACGATGAGGACATTTGTTGGCGGGTCGGTCCCACAAGTCATCCTCTATGAACAATAAAAGTTTCCTTTGATGGATTTTTTTGAACCCCTAATTAATTTCTGGATATTTCCTTTTTTTCTTTGATCCCTGCACGCCTTGGAATCGTTGAGGATCTCTGCTTGCCTCATGGGTCCCGCATGTCATCCTCTCGAAGCGGTAAATGTTTCTTTTCTTGGATATTGTTTACCAAATGATTTTTGGCTTATTTTTTCTTTCGATATCCTGCTCGCCTTTAAAACGTTGAGGACGGCTGGCTGGCTCACGGGTCCCACATGGCAGCCTCTATGAACAATAAACGCTGAGGACGCTGCTGCCTCATGGGTCCCGCATGTCATCCTCTCAGAACGAAAATGTTTCTTTTCTTGGATCTTTTACGAACAGATTTTTGGTTTATTTTTTCTTTCCATCCCCTGCCGCCTTTAAAACGACGCTGCCGGCTCATGAGTCCCCGATGTCGGCCTCCCAGTACAAGAAACATGTGATATCTTGATTATTTTGCGGACAATAAACGGTGTATTGCGCTCCGAGCTATTTCAACGGATAAATTAAATCTTTATTTTTACATAAACAAATTTATATCTTGAATCTCCTTGTTTTTTGTTTTTGCGAAGCATAGGACTTTCTGTTTTTTTTAGAAAAATCCGAACTATCCTGCTTTGGAGTGGGCTGAAATTGTACGAGTCAAAGGGCCGGCGGGATAGTTCGAATGCCCGGATGTCCACATGCGGCCCAATTGAAATCGTTCTTTTTTTGGATTTTTTCACCCACGATTTACGGCTACTTCATTTTTCTTTTGGTCTGTGCCGCCTTGGAAACGTTGAGACCATTGCTTTGCAAAATGGGACCCGCATTTCATCCTCTATGTACGGTAAAATTTCTTTTCTTAGATTATTTTTGGCTCCTGATATTTGGTCACTTGCCTTTTTCTTTCGATCCGTGCGGCCTCTCAAACGGTGATACCGCTGCTTGCTAAATGGGACCCGCATGCCATCCTCTATGTACAATCAAGTTTCTTTTCTTGAATTATTTTTGGCTCCGATATTTGGTCACTTGCCTTTTTCTTTCGATCTCATGCCACGTTTGAAACGTTGAAAAACCTCGCTGGCTCATGGGACCCGCATGTCATCCTCTATGTACAATAAAACTTTCTTTTCTTCGATTTTTTTTGGCACCTCATATTTGGTCACTTGCCTTTTTCTTTCGATCCCCTGCCGCCTCTCAAACGGTGATACCGCTGCTGCTAAATGGGACCCGCATGTCATCCTCTATGTACTATAAAACTTTCTTTTCTTGGATTTCTTTTGGCACCTCATATTTGGTCACTTTCCTTTTCTTTCGATCTCAAGCCGCCTCTGAAACGTTGAGTAAGGTGCTGGCTCATGGGACCCACATGTCATCCTCTATGTACTATAAAGTTTTTT